>NC_053393.1:554194089-554494089 GCF_905171765.1 Bufo bufo | reverse complement strand
ACAGGGGGGCAACTATATGGAATGTAGGGACACAGGGGGGCAACTATATGGAATGTAGGGACACAGGGGGGCAACTATATGGAATGTAGGGGCACAGGGGGGCAACTATATGGAATGTAGGGACACAGGGGGGCAACTATATGGAATGTAGGGGCACAGGGGGGCAACTATATGGAATGTAGGGGCACAGGGGGGCAACTATATGGAATGTAGGGGCACAGGGGGGCAACTATATGGAATGTAGGGACACAGGGGGGCAACTATATGGAATGTAGGGACACAGGGGGGCAACTATATGGAATGTAGGGACACAGGGGGGCAACTATATGGAATGTAGGGACACAGGGGGGCAACTATATGGAATGTAGGGACACAGGGGGGCAACTATATGGAAGGTAGGGACACAGGGGGGCAACTATATGGAATGTAGGGGCACAGGGGGCAACTATATGGAATGTAGGGACACAGGGGGGCAACTATATGGAATGTAGGGACACAGGGGGGCAACTATATGGAATGTAGGGACACAGGGGGCAACTATATGGAATGTAGGGACACGGGGCAACTATATGGAATGTAGGGACACGGGGCAACTATATGGAATGTAGGGACACAGGGGGCAACTATATGGAATGTAGGGACACAGGGGGGCAACTATATGGAATGTAGGGACACAGGGGGGCAACTATATGGAATGTAGGGACACAGGGGGGCAACTATATGGAATGTAGGGACACAGGGGGGCAACTATATGGAAGGTAGGGGCACAGGGGGCAACTATATGGAATGTAGGGACACAGGGGGGCAACTATATGGAATGTAGGGACACAGGGGGGCAACTATATGGAATGTAGGGACACAGGGGGGCAACTATATGGAATGTAGGGACACAGGGGGGCAACTATATGGAATGTAGGGACACAGGGGGGCAACTATATGGAATGTAGGGACACAGGGGGGCAACTATATGGAATGTAGGGACACAGGGGGGCAACTATATGGAATGTAGGGACACGGGGCAACTATATGGAATGTAGGGGCACAGGGGGGCAACTATATGGAATGTAGGGGCACAGGGGGGCAACTATATGGAATGTAGGGGCACAGGGGGGCAACTATATGAAATGTACAAGTGGAGGAGGTGAATAGACTGATATGTAGCAGAGCTAGGTATGTGGTGGTACATCCTCAGTGATTGCTGTGGTGGGGATTAGCAAGATATGTCATATATAGAATGGTGGTGAGAGAGTACAAGTGGGGGAGGGGAATAGACTGATATGTAGCAGAGTTGTATATGCACGTTATTACTCAAATGTAGTACAGCTCTAATGGTAACAAATCTGTGCTGTTCAGTGGTTGTTTTATGGGAGTCAGAAAAACGAATCATATGGACACTGGCAGACATGCATTTGGGCTGCAGTGAATTACAGTTTCTGCTGCACAGACAGAGTTTGGAATAGATGTGAAAGGTTTTATGTGTAGTCAGTATTCAGGACATTCAGATCCCTTACCATTGCTCACCGAGTGATCGGAGTCCACAGCAGGGGGAGGGGCCTCACCGACACTATCCACATGGAGGAGCAGGCCTCTACAGGCAAAGGGCAAAGTATGGTTTTTGCAGGCCTGAATTGGCAGACATGCATTTTAGCTGCCATCTCACATTTAAAAAATTTCCTGAGATCCCCAGAAATGAGAAACCCCAAGAAGTCACCCCATTTCGGAAAGAGCACCCCCGTACCAACATTTTAAGGGGTGGAAAGGGCACTTTTGACCTAACAGGTGTTTCACAGAAATGGATCTGTAGTGGTTGGTGAAAAGTGGATCTGTCAGCTATGTGGACTAAATCGGAGGTATAAGGTGGTAAAATTACAGGGTACTTCATGGATGTGGGGTCAGAGGTCGCGCTACATTTTTTCCGGAAGAGTAAAAATACTCCTTATACCATTTTTGAGAAGTTTTTTTAGCCGAGGAGGAGTGTGAAATTTGAGGTAATTCATATATATAATACGCAGGAAACCATTACCAGTCTCCTCTATAATGTCTTCCATGCAGGAATAGCAAATTTCGACCTTTTTAAATTTCTCTCTCAGAAGACGGAATCCCTGCTTTTCTTGAAGCACCAAATCTGTCACAGAGGGATCGGAGCGGTAGACTGTGCAGAATGCAAAAAGAATTCAACAGGGACGTTCGGTGGTTGTGGCAGGGAGCACTGGGTGGCAGGGAGCAGTGGGTGGCAGGGAGCAGAGGGTGGCAGGGAGCAGAGGGTGGCAGGGTGGCAGTGGGTGGCAGGGTGGCAGTGGGTGGCAGGGTGGCAGTGGGTGGCAGGGAGCAGTGGGTGGCAGGGAGCAGTGGGTGGCAGGGAGCAGAGGGTGGCAGGGTGGCAGTGGGTGGCAGGGAGCACTGGGTGGCAGGGAGCACTGGGTGGCAGGGAGCACTGGGTGGCAGGGAGCACTGGGTGGCAGGGAGCACTGGGTGGCAGGGAGCAGTGGGTGGCGGGGTGGCAGTGGGTGGCAGGGAGCAGTGGGTGGCAGGGAGCAGTGGGTGGCAGGGAGCACTGGGTGGCAGGGAGCAGTGGGTGGCAGGGAGCAGTGGGTGGCAGGGAGCAGTGGGTGGGGTGCTGGACGAATGCACAGAGGCAGTTATAGGACAGTCTTATACACAGTATAGTGCACCTGACGTCTCTGTACTTCATATCTATGAGGACTGCGGCTTTCACTATAAGGTCTCAAACACACGACTGTATCCCTTTTGCGGTACGCAAATCACGGATGCGGTCCGCGTGCAATCCGCATTTTCTCGCGGACCCATTGACTTCAGTGGGTCCGCCAGAACAGGACATGCTCTATCTTTTGCAGCATGGACGTCCATATTTTGTGGATCTGCGATTTGCAGACCTCAAAATGGATACAGTTGTGTACATGAGGCAAAATGGCGGCCCCTATATCTGGGACAATCTACTGCCTATTTGCCGGCCCTCCTTGGTTTTACTGGAGTCTCCCTAAAAATGTAAGCCCTCTTAGATCCCAGCAGGACACACATAACATTGCACCAATCACAAACTGGGCCGTCGAATTACGAGAAATTAAAGGGAACCTGTCACCGGGATTTTGGGTATAGAGCTGAGGACATGGGTTACTAGATCGCCGCTGGCACATCCGCAATACCCAGTCCCCATAGCTCTGTGTGCTTTTATTGTGTAAAAAATCCAGTTTGATACATATGGAAATCCACCTGAGATGAGTCCTGTCCCCGACTCCTCTCACCTACAGGACTCATCTCAGGGGGATTTCCATATGTATCAAACCGTTTTTTTACACCATAAAAGCACACAGAGCTATGGGGACTGGGGATTGCGGATGTGCCAGCGGCGATCTAGTAACCCATGTCCTCAGCTCTCTACCCAAAATCCTGGGGACAGGTTCCCTTCTGAGAACTCTTCCTCCTCACTTCAGAGCGCTGTGCCGGATGGCTGCCCGATCAAACCGACCAATAACAAAGCTCCTTGCTGTAAGGAGCTTTGTTATTGGTCATTTCAGGCACCATCGCTGCGCGTGCCGTTCACATCGCTCACTGCGCTGATGAAAGGCAGGGAAAAGTCTAAGGTGTATTGGTACGCCTTAGACTTTTTTTAACACGAGTCTATGACGCTTGTACAGGATTATTGCGACCTCTGTGAGGGCCGGGTTTTTCAGGGCAGGATTCGCAGTGGTAAATGGTGCATTTCCTTTGGAACACACCCTGCATCTTTTTTGGGGTCCATGCCTTCCTTGCTGTCTGGGGGTCTTGACCTGGAAAATGTTGTCCTGGTACAACACGGGCACCGTGACTCCCTGAAGTACTGGGACCCTCCCCGGGGTCTAGCAGGTACGCATTGTACATTGCCACAATGTGTGCTGCCAGCTTTTTGTACCGCACTGTAGAGCTTCAGAACTTGATCTGACAGATCCGCCGCTCCCGTGTGCTTATTGTAGTCCATGATACAAACTGGTTTGGGGGTAGTGGTGCCTCGTACAGGGGCAGGGGAGCTGGCGTTAGTGTGAACAGTGCCAGTACAAGGACGTCCCTCTTGTCCTTAAAGGGAGTCCGTCATCAACATGTCACCTTTGTAACCCTTCCCATCCTTACAGTTAATAAAAACGTTACCTTTAGCATCAATCCTGGACTTATAAAACCGGCAAAAAACATCTTAGTAGCATATGCAAAGGAGGACTCGCAAGTGCCCGGGGCGGCGTTACCCTCGTAGGTGCCCTGCTAGCTCAGCCTTTTCTTCGCTTCTCCCCGCCCGCCCATCCTTTCCCTCTGCCCGCCCATCTACTAACTTCTTGTTTCGCCGAGATCCCGCGCCTACGCACTCAGTTCGTCGGCCGGCGCATGCGCACTGCGATGCCCATTCCTTGTACGGCATCACAGTAACTATTGCGCATGCGCCGGCTAACGACGCGAAAACACAACAAAGGAGGCGGTCCATCGGCGCATGCGCATTAATTACTGTGATGCCATACAAGGAATGGGCATCGTAGTGCGCATGCGCCGGCCAAAGGAATGAGTGCGTAGGTGCGGGATCTCGGCGAAACAAGAAGTTAGTAGATAGGCGGTCAGAGGGAAAGGATGGGCGGGCGGGGGGGGAAGCGAAGAAAAGGCTGAACTAGCTGGGCACCTACGAGGGTAACGCCGCCCCGGGCACCTGCGAGCCCTCATTTGCATATGCTACTAAGATGTTTTTTGCCGGTTTTATAAGTCCAGGATTGATGCTAAAGGTAACGTTTTTATTAACTGTAAGGATGCTGGAAAGCTATGGGAAGGGTTACAAAGGTGAAATGTTGATGACAGACTCCCTTTAACCCCCAGCATGTTCTCATGGAGCAGAGCCCTGCTTTCACCCGTTCTCAGTGGTTGCCCTGCCAGGGATCTAGGGGCGCCTCTCTGGCCGCACACCACAGTACCCCCGGCAGTTAGGGACATGAATAGGGGTATGCTGGTATTAGTTATCCACATACAGGTGGTGACCCTTATCCAGCCGTGGGTGCAGGATGTGCCACATAATCTTCCCACTAACTCCTAGGACGGGGGACATTCTGGGGGTTCTATCCGGGAATCTTTCCCTTCGTAAACGCGGAACTTGCGGGCGTACCCGGAGCGACTCTCTCAGAGTTCATACATCTTTATGCCACACCTCGCCCGTTAGCTATTCAGGTACTGGCGGAATCTAACCTCCCTTTCAAAAGTAACAGGGACTCATCTACATTTTTATCGGGGGGGGGGGGGGGCACACCTCAGCAAACCTGGTGTTAACGTGGTCAAGGACGGGTCTAACCTTGAACAGACGGTCAAATGTCGGGTCATTTTGGGGTGGGCACTGTGCATTGTCGTTACAGTGTAGGGATTTCCGAATTGACTCAAAACGCTTCCGGGTCCTGGTGTTACTGTAGATTGGAGTCTGGTAGAAAATGTCCGAACTCCAATATTGTCTGACGTTTGGCTTCTTTACTGCGCCCGTATGCAGCACGAGCCCCCAGAACGTCATCATCTCTGCTGCACTTACCGGGGTCCAACCTAGGGGTCCGGCGTATGGCGAGGTAGGGTTCTGAGCGATAAATGCTTGGGCCACCATTACATCTACAAATCTTGTTCTGTGAAGCCCGCACGGTCTATGTGTATTCCGGAGCTGCCCACAAAATCCGGAATCGTCAGGGGGTGGGGTCACTCTGGGGGGGCTGCCTCCACTTCTAACCCATGGCGCCTTCTAGAGGGTCCCTCATCAGCGGATGATTGATATATATAGATAAAACTAACTACACGAAGAAAAGAAGATGTGCGCAGTAAACTGAGCAGAGCGGTCAGAAAGATCAGCGCTCAACAGGCGCAGGACGCGCGCACAGACATCTACACTAACACTACTGAACTAAAACGGATTTCTGTCTGACACTAAAAGTACTTTTTACACCAAAAAAATATAAAATAAAAAAAAATAAAAAAAACAAGCACAAAAGCGACCAGTAAAAAAAATAGCACTTATTGGTGCTCAGGGCTGCAGAACGCACGCGGGCGGATACAAAAAAAGAACCCCAACTAGAAATGAACTCATATCTATATATGATTCCAACTATTAAAAAAAGGGGGACAGATGAAAAAAATATATATCTGCACCCAAAAAAAAAGAGCCGAGGTGCTGAGGAGCGAAGTACGGACTGATCAGCACTGGGCGCTCACAGCTCGCACACAGAAACAGTGCTGCAGAGCAGGAGATTATTTTTTTTATATATAAAAGTGACAAAAAAATAAAAATAAAAATTTATTTGCAACAGGCAAAATCAAACGGGAGGGGTGGGGGAAGGGAGAGGGGGGTAGGGACAGGGATTAAGGGGGTGAATTAGGGATCTGGAACTTCTGCTGCAGGAGCAGTAAAGCCAGTGAAAGCTGTGGTAGAACCACAAATCCCAGCAGATCGAGCACAGAATCTCAGCATGCAGTCACCGGCTAGAATGGCTGCATACAGGGAGGTCCTGCCCCTTCCTGTGCAGCTATAGCGTTATTCCAGCCAATCACATCGCAGGCAGCGGACTCCAAACACTGGTGACCAATGACCCCCCCCACTCCCTTCCAGCGCTGCGGTGTGCCGGTCTTCACTGATCGGCCAATCGCAGCGCACGGAGCTGCAGGAGGCTGAAATACCCGATGCTGCCCTTACCTGGCATGGCTGCCCGTCAGCAAGAGCAGCCATCGCGCTCCGGTCCCCCCAGAGCCTGACGGACCTCACATCAGCGCAGGTCCTCTACGGGGTAATAGCGGAGGCGCCCGCGATGTGTGTTGTTTATGTACTTTTTATTTTAGGAAAACAGGGGGAGGGGGGGTTGATTAGAATTTTTTTTTTGTGGACGTGGCGGCTGCTGCTGGATCGGTCCCTGCCGTATTAACCTGTCGCTGGTTTTATCCCGTTTTCGGCTTCTCCCTGTGACTTGTGGCTGGATCAGCGGAGCTCCTCCTCCAGGTCTGTCATAGGACGTCCACTGGGAGACCCTCCCCCGTAGCAGCACCAACCCCGTCACATCCAGCAGACTGCGGGGAGGATCCTGCGGGACTCATAACAGACTGCACTACTGAAGCATCAGCTGCCACAGACATAACAGACTGCACTACTGAAGCATCAACTGCAACAGACATCATACACTGCACTACTGAAGCATCAGCTGTGACAGACATCATACACTGCACTACTGAAGCATCGACTGCCTCAGACATCACACACTGCACTACTGAAGCACCAGCTGTGACAGACATCATACACTGCACTACTGAAGCATCAGCTGTGACAGACATCATACACTGCACTACTGAAGCATCAGCTGTGACAGACATCACACACTGCACTACTGAAGCATCAACTGTGACAGACATCACACACTGCACTACTGAAGCATCAGCTGCCACAGACATCATACACTGCACTACTGAAGCACCAGCTGTGACAGACATCACACACTGCACTACTGAAGCACCAGCTGTGACAGACATCATACACTGCACTACTGAAGCATCAGCTGTGACAGACATCATACACTGCACTACTGAAGCATCCGCTGTGACATCCATCATACACTGCACTACTGAAGCACCAGCTGTGACAGACATCATACACTGCACTACTGAAGCATCAGCTGTGACAGACATCACACACTGCACTACTGAAGCACCAGCTGTGACAGACATCACACACTGCACTACTGAAGCACCAGCTGTGACAGACATCATACACTGCACTACTGAAGCATCAGCTGCCACAGACATCACACACTGCACTACTGAAGCACCAGCTGTGACAGACATCACACACTGCACTACTGAAGCATCAGCTGTGACAGACATCATACACTGCACTACTGAAGCATCAGCTGTGACAGACATCACACACTGCACTACTGAAGCACCAGCTGTGACAGACATCATACACTGCACTACTGAAGCATCAGCTGTGACATCCATCATACACTGCACTACTGAAGCATCAGCTGCCACAGACATCACACACTGCACTACTGAAGCATCAGCTGTGACAGACATCACACACTGCACTACTGAAGCACCAGCTGTGACAGACATCACACACTGCACTACTGAAGCATCAGCTGTGACAGACATCACACACTGCACTACTGAAGCATCAGCTGTGACAGACATCATACACTGCACTACTGAAGCATCAGCTGTGACAGACATCACACACTGCACTACTGAAGCACCAGCTGTGACAGACATCACACACTGCACTCCTGACTGCGGCCCCCGGCTCCCCGGTACCTGCTCCTCCTCATGCCGGGGCTCTCCCTCCCGCTGTCCGGACATCAGAGCCTCTTTACAGGACGTTTCCAGCAGAACTTCCTCTTTCCCTCAGGTTCCTGGAGTTTTCCTCTCCCAGCATGCTTTGCGGTGTGACGTCACAGGGCTGGCCCCGCCCGGCACACTGGTCAGTCAGCACTAGCCCCGCCCCCTACACCTCCGGCGGCCATGTTAGTACACCCAGACATGGCTCCTGCTCCTCTCCTCACATCACTGAGGGCCACAGGCGCTTCCCTCACCATCTCCAGAGCCCAAAACACTGGGAGCGGCCAGCACAGCCGTATCTAAGCCTCTCATGTGAGATACAGCCTGCTGAGCCTGGATCACAGCTTCTCTTGTGTGATACTGTCTGCTGAGCTGTGTATCTAATCCTATCCTGTGTGATACTGTCTGCTGAGCTGTGTATCTAATCCTATCCTGTGTGATACTGTCTGCTGAGCTGTGTATCTAATCCTATCCTGTGTGATACTGCCTGCTGAGCTGTGTATCTAATCCTATCCTGTGTGATACTGTCTGCTGAGCTGTGTATCTAATCCTCTCCTGTGTGATACTGTCTGCTGATCTGTGTATCTAATCCTATCCTGTGTGATACTGCCTGCTGAGCTGTGTATCTAATCCCCTCCTGTGTGATACTGTCTGCTGAGCGGTGTATCTAATCCTAACCTGTGTGATACTGTCTGCTGAGCTGTGTATCTAATCCTATCCTGTGTGATACTGTCTGCTGAGCTGTGTATCTAATCCTGTCCTGTGTGATACTGTCTGCTGAGCTGTGTATCTAATCCTATTCTGTGTGATACTGTCTGCTGAGCTGTGTATCTAATCCTGTCCTGTGTGATACTGTCTGCTGAGCTGTGTATCTAATCCTATCCCGTGTGATACTGTCTGCTGAGCTGTGTATCTAATCCTGTCCTGTGTGATACTGTCTGCTGAGCTGTGTATCTAATCCTATCCTGTGTGATACTGTCTGCTGAGCTGTGTATCTAATCCTATCCTGTGTGATACTGTCTGCTGAGCTGTGTATCTAATCCTAACCTGTGTGATACTGTCTGCTGAGCTGTGTATCTAATCCTGTCCTGTGTGATACTGTCTGCTGAGCTGTGTATCTAATCCTGTCCTGTGTGATACTGTCTGCTGAGCTGTGTATCTAATCCTATTCTGTGTGATACTGTCTGCTGAGCTGTGTATCTAAGCCTGCCATGTGTGATACTGTCTGCTGAGCTGTGTATCTAATACTGTCCTGTGTGATACTGTCTGCTGAGCTGTGTATCTAATCCTATCCTGTGTGATACTGTCTGCTGAGCTGTGTATCTAATCCTATCCTGTGTGGTACTGTCTGCTGAGCTGTGTATCTAATCCTATCCTGTGTGATACTGTCTGCTGAGCTGTGTATCTAATCCTATACTGTGTGATACTGTCTGCTGAGCTGTGTATCTAATCCTATCCTGTGTGATACTGTCTGCTGAGCTGTGTATCTAATCCTATCCTGTGTGGTACTGTCTGCTGAGCTGTGTATCTAATCCTATCCTGTGTGATACTGTCTGCTGAGCTGTGTATCTAATCCTATACTGTGTGATACTGTCTGCTGAGCTGTGTATCTAATCCTCTCCTGTGTGATACTGCCTGCTGAGCTGTGTATCTAATCCTATCCTGTGTGATACTGTCTGCTGAGCTGTGTATCTAATCCTGTCCTGTGTGATACTGTCTGCTGAGCTGTGTATCTAATCCTATCCTGTGTGATACTGTCTGCTGAGCTGTGTATCTAATCCTATCCTGTGTGATACTGTCTGCTGAGCTGTGTATCTAATCCTATCCCGTGTGATACTGTCTGCTGAGCTGTGTATCTAATCCTTTCCTGTGTGATACTGTCTGCTGAGCTGTGTATCTAATCATATCCTGTGTGATACTGTCTGCTGAGCTGTGTATCTAATCCTATCCTGTGTGATACTGTCTGCTGAGCTCTGTATCTAATCCTATCCTGTGTGATACTGTCTGCTGAGCTGTGTATCTAATCCTTTCCTGTGTGATACTGTCTGCTGAGCTGTGTATCTAATCATATCCTGTGTGATACTGTCTGCTGAGCTGTGTATCTAATCCTATCCTGTGTGATACTGTCTGCTGAGCTCTGTATCTAATCCTATCCTGTGTGATACTGTCTGCTGAGCTGTGTATCTAATCCTATCCCGTGTGATACTGTCTGCTAAGCTGTGTATCTAATCCTTTCCTGTGTGATACTGTCTGCTGAGCTGTGTATCTAATCCTATCCTGTGTGATACTGTCTGCTGAGCTGTGTATCTAATCCTATCCTGTGTGATACTGTCTGCTGAGCTGTGTATCTAATCCTATCCTGTGTGATACTCTGCTGAGCTGTGTATCTAATCCTATCCTGTGTGATACTGTCTGCTGAGCTGTGTATCTAATCCTGTCCTGTGTGATACTGTCTGCTGAGCTGTGTATCTAATCCTATCCTGTGTGATACTGTCTGCTGAGCTGTGTATCTAATCCTATCCTGTGTGATACTGTCTGCTGAGCTGTGTATCTAATCCTATCCTGTGTGATACTGTCTGCTGAGCTGTGTATCTAATCCTATCCTGTGTGATACTGTCTGCTGAGCTGTGTATCTAATCCTGTCCTGTGTGATACTGACTGCTGAGCTGTGTATCTAATCCTACAGTGTGTTATACTGTCTGCTGAGCTGTGTATCTAATCCTATCCTGTGTGATACTCTGCTGAGCTGTGTATCTAATCCTATCCTGTGTGATACAGTCTGCTGAGCTGTGTATCTAATCCTGTCCTGTGTGATACTGTCTGCTGAGCTGTGTATCTAATCCTATACTGTGTGATACTGTCTGCTGAGCTGTGTATCTAATCCTATCCTGTGTGATACTGTGTATCTAATCCTATCCTGTGTGATACTGTCTGCTGAGCTGTGTATCTAATCCTGTCCTGTGTGATACTGACTGCTGAGCTGTGTATCTAATCCTACAGTGTGTGATACTGTCTGCTGAGCTGTGTATCTAATCCGATCCTGTGTGATACTGTCTGCTGAGCTGTGTATCTAATCCTATCCTGTGTGATACTGTCTGCTGAGCTGTCTATCTAATCCTATCCTGTGTGATACTGTCTGCTGAGCTGTGTATCTAATCCTACAGTGTGTGATACTGTCTGCTGAGCTGTGTATCTAATCCTATCCTGTGTGATACTGTCTGCTGAGCTGTGTATCTAATCCTATCCTGTGTGATACTGTCTGCTGAGCTGTGTATCTAATCCTATCCTGTGTGATACTGTCTGCTGAGCTGTGTATCTAATCCTGTCCTGTGTGATACTGACTGCTGAGCTGTGTATCTAATCCTGTCCTGTGTGATACTGTCTGCTGAGCTGTGTATCTAATCCTATACTGTGTGATACTGTCTGCTGAGCTGTGTATCTAATCCTATCCTGTGTGATACTGTCTGCTGAGCTGTGTATCTAATCCTGTCCTGTGTGATACTGACTGCTGAGCTGTGTATCTAATCCTATCCTGTGTGATACTGTCTGCTGAGCTGTGTATCTAATCCTATCCTGTGTGATACTGTCTGCTGAGCTGTGTATCTAATCCTATCCTGTGTGATACTCTCTGCTGAGCTGTGTATCTAATCCTACAGTGTGTGATACTGTCTGCTGAGCTGTGTATCTAATCCTATCCTGTGTGATACTGTCTGCTGAGCTGTGTATCTAATCCTATCCTGTGTGATACTGTCTGCTGAGCTGTGTATCTAATCCTATCCTGTGTGATACTGTCTGCTGAGCTGTGTATCTAATCCTGTCCTGTGTGATACTGACTGCTGAGCTGTGTATCTAATCCTGTCCTGTGTGATACTGTCTGCTGAGCTGTGTATCTAATCCTATACTGTGTGATACTGTCTGCTGAGCTGTGTATCTAATCCTATCCTGTGTGATACTGTCTGCTGAGCTGTGTATCTAATCCTGTCCTGTGTGATACTGACTGCTGAGCTGTGTATCTAATCCTATCCTGTGTGATACTGTCTGCTGAGCTGTGTATCTAATCCTATCCTGTGTGATACTGTCTGCTGAGCTGTGTATCTAATCCTCTCCTGTGTGATACTGTCTGCTGAGCTGTGTATCTAATCCTATCCTGTGTTATACTGTCTGCTGAGCTGTGTATCTAATCCTATCCTGTGTGATACTGTCTGCTGAGCTGTGTATCTAATCCTGTCCTGTGTGATACTGACTGCTGAGCTATGTATCTAATCCTGTCCTGTGTGATACTGTCTGCTGAGCTGTGTATCTAATCCTATCCTGTGTGATACTGACTGCTGAGCTGTGTATCTAATCCTATCCTGTGTGATACTGTCTGCTGAGCTGTGTATCTAATCCTATCCTGTGTGATACTCTCTGCTGAGCTGTGTATCTAATCCTACAGTGTGTGATACTGTCTGCTGAGCTGTGTATCTAATCCTATCCTGTGTGATACTGTCTGCTGAGCTGTGTATCTAATCCTATCCTGTGTGATACTGTCTGCTGAGCTGTGTATCTAATCCTGTCCTGTGTGATACTGACTGCTGAGCTGTGTATCTAATCCTGTCCTGTGTGATACTGTCTGCTGAGCTGTGTATCTAATCCTATACTGTGTGATACTGTCTGCTGAGCTGTGTATCTAATCCTATCCTGTGTGATACTGTCTGCTGAGCTGTGTATCTAATCCTGTCCTGTGTGATACTGACTGCTGAGCTGTGTATCTAATCCTATCCTGTGTGATACTGTCTGCTGAGCTGTGTATCTAATCCTATCCTGTGTGATACTGTCTGCTGAGCTGTGTATCTAATCCTCTCCTGTGTGATACTGTCTGCTGAGCTGTGTATCTAATCCTATCCTGTGTTATACTGTCTGCTGAGCTGTGTATCTAATCCTATCCTGTGTGATACTGTCTGCTGAGCTGTGTATCTAATCCTATCCTGTGTGATACTGTCTGCTGAGCTGTGTATCTAATCCTGTCCTGTGTGATACTGACTGCTGAGCTATGTATCTAATCCTGTCCTGTGTGATACTGTCTGCTGAGCTGTGTATCTAATCCTATACTGTGTGATACTGTCTGCTGAGCTGTGTATCTAATCCTATCCTGTGTGATACTGTCTGCTGAGCTGTGTATCTAATCCTATCCTGTGTGATACTGTCTGCTGAGCTGTGTATCTAATCCTATCCTGTGTGATACAGTCTGCTGAGCTGTGTATCTAATCCTATCCTGTGTGATACTGCCTGCTGAGCTGTGTATCTAATCCTGTCCTGTGTGATACTGACTGCTGAGCTGTGTATCTAATCCTATCCTGTGTGATACTGTCTGCTGAGCTGTGTATCTAATCCTACAGTGTGTGATACTGTCTGCTGAGCTGTGTATCTAATCCTCTCCTGTGTGATACTGTCTGCTGATCTGTGTATCTAATCCTATCCTGTGTGATACTGTCTGCTGAGCTGTGTATCTAATCCTATCCTGTGTGATACTGTCTGCTGAGCTGTGTATCTAATCCTCTCCTGTGTGATACTGTCTGCTGAGCTGTGTATCTAATCCTATCCTGTGTGATACTGTCTGCTGAGCTGTGTATCTAATCCTATCCTGTGTGATACTGTCTGCTGAGCTGTGTATCTAATCCTCTCCTGTGTGATACTGTCTGCTGAGCTGTGTATCTAATCCTATCCTGTGTGATACTGTCTGCTGAGCTGTGTATCTAATCCTGTCCTGTGTGATACTGTCTGCTGAGCTGTGTATCTAATCCTATCCTGTGTGATACTCTCTGCTGAGCTGTGTATCTAATCCTACAGGGTGTGATACTGTCTGCTGAGCTGTGTATCTAATCCTATCCTGTGTGATACTGTCTGCTGAGCTGTGTATCTAATCCTATCCTGTGTGATACTGTCTGCTGAGCTGTGTATCTAATCCTATCCTGTGTGATACTGTCTGCTGAGCGGTGTATCTAATCCTATCCTGTGTGATACTGTCTGCTGAGCTGTGTATCTAATCCTATCCTGTGTGATACTGTCTGCTGAGCTGTGTATCTAATCCTATCCTGTGTGATACTGTCTGCTGAGCTGTGTATCTAATCCTATCCTGTGTGATACTACCTGCTGAGCTGTGTATCTAATCCTATCCTGTGTGATACTGTCTGCTGAGCTGTGTATCTAATCCTATCCTGTGTGATACTCTGCTGAGCTGTGTATCTAATCTTATCCCGTGTGATACTGTCTGCTGAGCTGTGTATCTAATCCTACCATGTGTGATACTGTCTGCTGAGCTGTGTATCTAATCCTATCCTGTGTGATACTGTCTGCTGAGCTGTGTATCTAATCCTGTGTGATACTGTCTGCTGAGCTGTGTATCTAATCCTATCCTGTGTGATACTGTCTGCTGAGCTGTGTATCTAATCCTATCCTGTGTGATACTGTCTGCTGAGCTGTGTATCTAATCCTATCCTGTGTGATACTGTCTGCTGAGCTGTGTATCTAATCCTATCCTGTGTGATACTGTCTTCTGAGCTGTGTATCTAATCCTATCCTGTGTGATACTGTCTGCTGAGCTGTGTATCTAATCCTATCCTGTGTGATACTGTCTTCTGAGCTGTGTATCTAATCCTATCCTGTGTGATACTGTCTGCTGAGCTGTGTATCTAATCCTCTCCTGTGTGATACTGTCTGCTGAGCTGTGTATCTAATCCTATCCTGTGTGATACTGTCTGCTGAGCTGTGTATCTAATCCTATCCTGTGTGATACTGTCTGCTGAGCGGTGTATCTAATCCTATCCTGTGTGATACTGTCTGCTGAGCTGTGTATCTAATCCTATCCTGTGTGATACTGTCTGCTGAGCTGTGTATCTAATCCTATCCTGTGTGATACTGTCTGCTGAGCTGTGTATCTAATCCTATCCTGTGTGATACTGTCTGCTGAGCTGTGTATCTAATCCTATCCTGTGTGATACTGTCTTCTGAGCTGTGTATCTAATCCTATCCTGTGTGATACTGTCTGCTGAGCTGTGTATCTAATCCTCTCCTGTGTGATACTGTCTGCTGAGCTGTGTATCTAATCCTATCCTGTGTGATACTGTCTGCTGAGCTGTGTATCTAATCCTATCCTGTGTGATACTGTCTTCTGAGCTGTGTATCTAATCCTATCCTGTGTGATACTGTCTGCTGAGCTGTGTATCTAATCCTATCCTGTGTGATACTGTCTTCTGAGCTGTGTATCTAATCCTATCCTGTGTGATACTGTCTGCTGAGCTGTATCTAATCCTCTCCTGTGTGATACTGTCTGCTGAGCTGTGTATCTAATCCTATCCTGTGTGATACTGTCTGCTGAGCTGTGTATCTAATCCTATCCTGTGTGATACTGTCTGCTGAGCTGTGTATCTAATCCTATCCTGTGTGATACTGTCTGCTGAGCTGTGTATCTAATCCTATCCTGTGTGATACTGTCTGCTGAGCTGTGTATCTAATCCTATCCTGTGTGATACTGTCTGCTGAGCTGTGTATCTAATCCTATCCTGTGTGATACTGTCTGCTGAGCTGTGTATCTAATCCTATCCTGTGTGATACTGTCTGCTGAGCTGTGTATCTAATCCTATCCCGTGTGATACCGTCTGCTGAGCTGTGTATCTAATCCTATCCTGTGTGATACTGTCTGCTGAGCTGTGTATCTAATCCTGTCCTGTGTGATACTGTCTGCTGAGCTGTGTATCTAATCCTACAGTGTGCGATATATATGACAGTTACATTTCTATATCTTGCTGTGTAGTCCTCGTGTTTTCCCCCCCATATCCGGCCTCTCCTCCCCCCATATCCGGCCTCTCCTCCCCCCATATCCCGTCTCTTTCCCCCCCATATCCCGTCTCTTTCCCCCCCATATCCCGTCTCTCCTCCTCCCCCCATATCCCGTCTCTCCTCCTCCCCCCATATCCCGTCTCTCCTCCTCCCCCCATATCCCGTCTCTTTCCCCCCCATATCCGGCCTCTCCTCCCCCCATATCCCGTCTCTCCTCCCCCCATATCCCGCCTCTCCTCCCCCCATATCCCGTCTCTTTCCCCCCCATATCCGGCCTCTCCTCCCCCCATATCCCGTCTCTCCTCCTCCCCCCATATCCCGCCTCTCCTCCCCCCCCATATCCCGCCTGAAGAGAACAGATCAGTTTGATCTCATAGGGAACGCTGTAAAACAAAACCTGTAATACCGGTGGAATTGTGTTTTTTCCTGGTTCCACCCCATTTGGAATGTTTTTCCTCTTCCCACTACATTGTGCTCCGCAGTATATGGAGCCATTAGAAAGTACAACCTGTCCTGCAAACAGAAGCCCTCATTCGGCTATGTGATTGGAAAAGCATAAAAGTTATGGCTCCGGAAGTCAAGGAGTGAAAAACGTAAACGGAAAAACGCTCAGGGGCTAAAAGAGTTAATATTATGTCTAGAAAGAAACCAGTAGCGGTATTTAGAGACAGAGAATGCAATCCGTGGTGCAGAGCTCCTCTGTAGACCTGTGGGTAAGTCTGCTGCCTCCTACACAGAAGGTGAGGGGTTCAATCCCCTGGAAATACTCGTAAAATACTTTCTTTATTAAAGGTTATTGCAGAAAATGTAGCCTTTATTTTATCAATTGTTAATATTTTAAAGTTAATGATACAGAAAAAAACATAGCACAAAAACTATTAAAATGAATGCATTTTTGTAACATTCTTACTACTAAATATGACATAATTTAATTGTTTCATAAATACTTTTAATGTGTAAAACTGAAATAAATTTAAAAAAGGTGACCTTAGGTATCACTGCATCCGTAACAACCTGCTCTATAAAAATATCACATGATCCACCCCCTAAGGGCAATGTAAAATAAATAAATAAATATAAACTGTGCCAAAACAAACAATTTTTTTGGTCACCTTGCTCCATGAAGTGTAATACTGAATAATGAAAAAATCATATCTACCCAAAAACGATACCAATAAAAACGTCAAGTCTTCCTGCAAAAAACGAGTCTCTAAACAAGACGACTGGCAGAAAAATAAAAAAAATATGGCTTTGAGAAAATAAAGACACAAAACACGATTTTTTTCAGAAATGCTTTATTATGTTAAACTGAAACAGACATATTTGATCTCGTCATGCTGAAAGTCTGGGTGCAGAGAACCACAGTCTGAATTGATAGATCACTCTGGTATGTGTTTATGTGTAGATGTGGTTGTCCAAGGAGTGAATTCAGCACGGATGGTAAGACCACAGACAAAGGAAGGACAAAGTACCCTCCTGGTTTGGGCCTGGGGGTGTTGATGTACCAACAAGGAACGCAAATTTTTCCGCCTGACCTGATCAGGAAGAGGTGCGGAGGGGAGTCCTGGGCTGACTAGTCTGATGCAACAGATAGTCAGATTGGGCCAACCAGAGGGGAGGGTGAGCCCTTTGTCTGCGGAGGAAAGGTTCGAAGGTGCCTGCTCGCTCCTCTGTTTTGTGTGTGTCAGTCTGAAGTATTGTTGTTGAAATGGGCCAGTCCCAGTCTCATGAAGGAGGAGAATATACAGCTCCTCAGCTAGTAGCGAGAGAAGAAGGCAATAAACATGTGAAAAACTGTAAGAAGTTGATGAAGATTGCAGGACGTAATATTAATGGACAACTGAATGTTGAAATATGGAAAAAAGTGGTACCGCACTGTCGGGGAAAGTTGAGTGATGAAGGAACAAAGATGTACATGTATACTGTGGGACAGGATGAACCACCGCCCTAACATAGTGCTCAAGAAACAAAAGGTTTTGTAGCCCCCCATTGAAAAGTGCCCTCCCCTAACAGAGACTTAAGGGGTGGATCTGCAGACAATAAAATCCCGAAGTCTCAGGAAAGCTGAATCCTTTAGAGATAAGAGTCAGAATAGTGGGGCTGATTTCATCCCCCCATCTTAACAGAGAAAACTCGAGAGACTATAGTCTGCTAGGCAAACATTCCTTAGATAGGAGATGCAGGCAATGCAAAAGAGACTATGAAGGAGGGGGGAGTGAATATGCTATGCGGAGTAAGATATGTAGAATATAATAAGTGGTGTGAATACTTTTTACAAAACACAGAAAGGTAAAGAGTATTTAATAATGTAATGCGGGAATCCAGCCTTTAACAAAAATTTTATTATATACAGTACAGACCAAAAGTTTGGACACACCTTCTCATTCAAAGAGTTTTCTTTATTTTCATGACTATGAAGGCATCAAAACTATGAATTAACACATGTGGAATTATATACATAACAAACAAGTGTGAAACAACTGAAAATATGTCATATTCTAGGTTCTTCAAAGTAGCCACCTTTTGCTTTGATTACTGCTTTGCACACTCTTGGCATTCTCTTGATGAGCTTCAAGAGGTAGTCCCCTGAAATGGTTTTCCAACAGTCTTGAAGGAGTTCCCAGAGATGCTTAGCACTTGTTGGCCCTTTTGCCTTCACTCTGCGGTCCAGCTCACCCCAAACCATCTCGATTGGGTTCAGGTCCGGTGACTGTGGAGGCCAGGTCATCTGGCGCAGCACCCCATCACTCTCCTTCATGGTCAAATAGCCCTTACTTTCAAAGTTTTCCCAATTTTTCGGCTGACTGACCTTCATTTCTTAAAGTAATGATGGCCACTCGTTTTTCTTTACTTAGCTGCTTTTTTCTTGCCATAATACAAATTCTAACAGTCCTACTGAATAGACTATCAGCTGTGTATCCACCTGACTTCTCCTCAACGCCACTGATGGTCCCAACCCCATTTATAAGGCAAGAAATCCCACTTATTAAACCTGACAGGGCACACCTGTGAAGTGAAGACCATTTCAGGGGACTACCTCTTGAAGCTCATCAAGAGAATGCCAAGAGTGTGCAAAGCAGTAATCGAAGCAAAAGGTGGCTACTTTGAAGAACCTAGAATATGACATATTTTCAGTTGTTTCACACTTGTTTGTTATGTATATAATTCCACATGTGTTAATTCATAGTTTTGATGCCTTCATAGTCATGAAAATAAAGAAAACTCTTTGAATGAGAAGGTGTGTCCAAACTTTTGGTCTGTACTGTATGTGAAACACCAATTAAGACCACGTGGCATATAAGATTATTTGGGTTTAACAAAATTATTGTATGATTATAACTTGTATGATGTCTGGGTGAGGTGTGTCCATCTGTTTCCAGGAAAGCTGTGGTCGTTTGTGCTACAAGTTTTAGGATAAAACAAAACTATGTGACTGGTCTGACTGGCATAAATCATTCTGTGGAATATGAATGTGTATGGAGTACGATATTTGTTTTTATATAATATGCGCATTGGGGATTTAATTTTATTTTTCTTGGAAGATTTGGGGTTTTTATTGGTGCCAAAATTGTTAACTGAGCTCTACATTTTTTAATTGAAGTCAAAGACATTTCTCTTATGGGCCTTTCATGTGTTCATGTCTGTATTGTCAGATCTGTTTGTTTCGATGTTTGTCGTTTTGTGATATATGTTAAATGTTGTGCTAACATCAGTGATCCGTCCTCATGAACAGTTGAGACAATACTGACGAGAGAAGGAGGAACACACCGTCTGACCGGAAGATGTGAACTTGGATGATTCAGAGGAGAGAGGGAGGAGGACAGCGTGGACGTCACAGACAAAGACGGTTCCCATCCCCTAGTTAGAAGACACCCCCATGAAAGATAAGAAGTCCTGTGTTTCAGTCTATTAAATTCCACATTAGGAAAAGCTGGATACTTCTGTAAACCGAAATGCAGAGTAACCTCAAGCAGCATTGGTAATTGAGTTGTGCCATCCACAGGTAGTGTTCCTCGGGCATTGCCTCAGCGCTGATGCCAAACGCCTCATTGAAGTGAGGAAAAAATAAGTTTGCCACCCTATAATGGTCCTGGGAGATGGACCTGCAGAGTCTGAAGGACCCAGAACCCAAATGACAGAGAGAGAGAGTGTTGTGCTGTGTGTGGTACTCTTCGTCCACACCACACGAGAAGATTGTATCCTGTGTTGACCATGCCCGGATCAGTCCCCACAGACACCCATGTTTTTGTCATGAGGACGGCACAAAGACAGGTGAGGGGGAAAAGTTAGACCAAGATTAGGAAACAAACAATCCAGTATCGGCTGTGATTTTAAACATTTTAGCAGATTCAACTCAACCCAATGATATCCCTCACTCTGGGTGATACAGAAGTAGTCCTGTTTTTGATTGATACTGGAGCAGCCAAGAAAGTTGTACACAGCAAACATGTCCTCCCCTGACTTAATCTCTTGTTTTGCTTTGTATTCGATTGATGATCACCTGTTGAATACAGCCCGCTTTGGGCGTCTGACGTCATGAGGGGCGGCGCAATGAACTAATATATATATATATATATATATATATATATGGCATGCATTTGTATTAGGAATTACCTGTTGATAAAGGCATGTTTGCCGAAACGCATCCTGGCTGATTGTAGGACATACTGAGAAAATATTACAATAAAATAATATCTTTAAAGACACAGCTGCTGGGATTCCTTATATGTTAAACGTTGGAGTCTGCTCCTTACCCATGCGGCGTGCACACAGCGAGTGCCGGCCGGCTTCTTTACCTTAATCTCCAAAGACACCAGTCTTTGGGTAGAAGTGGATGGGAAAGTAGTACACTCCCCTTTTAACAGAACCTATCCATATTAGATTTGCCCTTAACCAAGAAGTGCTTGCCCGTTTGCGGTCAGTGATAACGCCCCTTGTTGCCTCCTGGGTACGGACTTGCTTTCAAAAGTACATTCTAGCATCTCATATCAGGAGGACTGCACTGTGAAGCTTACAGGTGCCCTCAGTGAACAGGAACTTTGTTGGCCATTAGTGATAAAACTCCCTGGTCCATGTTTGTGTCAGTACTCCCAGAAGATGAGAAGGAAGCCCTGCTTGCGGGAATGTCTGGACATCTGTGGGCTACTGGACCCACTGATGTTGGCAAACTCTCAGGCCCTCCTGTGTAAGTGGAAATGAAAACTGATGCCCCACTTCCCAGGAAGTATCTCTTGAGTATGGCACAGTCAGATGCCATATCTCAAACAGTCCGAGACTTTTTGAAAAAAGGGAGATTGTATCCCCTTCTAACACTCTTTTGTACCCTGTGAAAAAGAGAAGTGAGAAAAGAAAACCCACTCCACTGTGATTAATTTGACAAATGTTTTCTTTTCAGTACTGCTACATCCAGACAGTAGGTATTTGTTTGCCTCCACACATGAGGGTAAACCGTATACCTGGGTGGTGCTGCCGCAGGGAGCCTAGAACTCGCCCAGTATGTATACTGTAGCCATGCCACTCCTGTCCGTTTTTAGCTGATCATGGCTGCAAGTAAGAGGGGGAAAAAAGAGAAAAACTTCAGTTTTGTTGCATTACTGTTACCTTCCTGGGGTGAAACATCTGACCCCTGAATGTAAGAAGGCTGTGGAGGACATCCCTTTGCCCAGAAACATGAATGCACTGAGGACATTTTTGGACCCTGCTTGTTATTGCAGACCTTGGATATGCAAGTTTGATGCAGCCTTTTTATGATTATTTGTCCTTTAGTCCCTTCCACCTCACAGATGAGGCGGTAGATGCCTTTTATGATCAAACCTGGAAATTTTGTGCTCCCCCGCACTAGGCCTATCGTATTATCACATTTAGATTGTATTGTTCAGAAGTGAATGGCCATGCCCCAGCTGTCCTCACCTAACTGCATGGCCAGGAACAAAGACCTGTAGCATATTATTCAGCCAGACTTGGCCCCGTGGCTGGAGGTGCCCCTTTCTGCATGAGAGCTGTAGTAGTTACCCAAGCCATGCTTGATGAAAGCTCTGAGATAGTCCTGAACCACAACGTGACAGTGATATTACCTCTATCCCCCTGAAAGTACAACCCAAAAATCTTTTTGTTGCTTTGTGTTCCATTTTGTTGCCTGACAATGTTGCTGTCCAAAAGGTGTAATACTTTGATTCCAGCCATCCTGTTGCCTCTGGAACTGGGGGGAGGGAAGAGTTAGGGCACTTAAACGTTTCTTCCAGATCCAGAGGAAGAGGCTCATGACTGATTGTAGATGATGTCACAAGAGACAGCGGGAATTGGTAAATGTCACGGAACCATGAACCAGACGTACAACAAGAGATAAGTGAAAATAAGAAGGCTTTATTGAAAATAAAGCTGTAAAGCAAAAGTCCAAACGGATGGTGAAACCGAGCAGAGTCTTTGCGAAGCCAGAGGTCAGGAACCAGAAGGGTAGTCAGACGAAGCCAGGATCAGGAACCAGCAGGGTAGTCAGACGAAGCCAGGATCAGGAACCAGCAGGGTAGTCAGACGAAGCCAGGATCAGGAACCAGCAGGGTAGTCAGACGAAGCCAGGATCAGGAACCAGAAGCAGCAGCAGTCTAGAAGCATGTGAACACAGGAGGACCAAGCAAGGAACTGAAGCCACAGACCTCCTATATATATGAGCTAGGCATCCAGCTCCTCCCAGGGGAAGGAGGAGCCGCAGGGTGGAAGGCTACAAGAAACCCAGAACCCAAGATGGCCGCCAGCACATGTCAAACGAAGGAGAGCAGCAAGCAGGTAAGACCATGACAGTACCTCCCCCTCAAGGGCCCCTCCTCCGCGGAGCACAAAACGGTTTCTGAGGGAAGCGTGCGTGGAAGGCTCGGAGCAAGGCAGGAGCATGGACATCTGCGGAGGGAACCCAGGAACGCTCCTCTGGACCATAACCACGCCAATGGACCAAAAACTGCAACCGACCGCGGACCAGGCGTGAGTCCAGGATATTGCTCACCTCATATTCCTCACGATTGCCCACTTGGACCGGACGAGGCCGAGGAACCGAGGAAGTGAAACGATTACACACCAGTGGCTTCAACAGGGAGACATGAAACACGTTGGAGATCCGCATGCCAGGAGGAAGCGCAAGGGCATAGGCTACCGGGTTTACCCTGCGAAGCACTCGGAAGGGACCAACAAAGCGAGGCGCCAGCTTGGGAGTGGGCACTCGAAGGTTGAGGTTGCGGGTGGACAACCATACACGGTCTCCGACCTGGTAGGAAGGAGCAGGCGCTCGTCTGCGATCAGCCTGGAGTCTCTGGCGCTGCGCAGAGACCTCAAGGGACTTCTGGATCTGTACCCAAGAAGCACGTAGGACGGAAAGGTGATCCTCCACAGCCGGAATATCCTGGGGAGAGAATACCTCCGGTAACACGGCAGGTTGGAACCCATAATTGGCCATGAAGGGAGACGTCCCAGAGGAAGAGTTCACCGCCGTGTTCCTGGCAAACTCAGCCCAAGGCAGGAGGTCAACCCAATTGTCTTGGTGATCGGAGACATAGCAACGAAGGAATTGCTCCAAGGCCTGATTGGATCGTTCTGCGGCCCCATTGGACTGAGGGTGGTAGGCCGAGGAGAAGGAGAGATGAATCCCCAACTGGGAGCAAAAGGCGCGCCAGAACCTGGACACAAACTGACTCCCCCGATCCGACACAATCTCCTTAGGCAAACCGTGCAACCGGAAGACCTCCCTGGCAAAAATCGTGGCCAACTCTTGTGCAGAGGGTAACTTCTTGAGAGGAACACAGTGGCACATTTTGGAAAACCGATCCACAATCATGAGAATGACCGTATGGCCTCGGGATGCAGGGAGGTCCACAATGAAATCCATCCCCAGGTGTGACCATGGACGCTCCCCGGTGGCTATGGGTTGCAGAAGGCCCAACGGAAGGTGCCGAGGGGACTTACTCTGGGCACAAACGGAGCATGCCGCTACATATGCGGCGATGTCGGAACGTAGGGAAGGCCACCAGAACAGACGTGAAACAGCCCAGGACAGCTGATTCTTTCCAGGATGCCCCGCGGTCTTGGAGTTATGGTAGGTTCGCAACAACCGAGTGCGCAACTCCTCAGGCACAAAACATCTGCCGTTGGGTCTCCCAGAGGGAGCACCAGATTGAGCCGCCAAAATCTGCTCACCCAGGGGAGAGGTCAGGCTGGTGCGAATGGCGGCCAGGATCTGATTCGGAGGTATGACCGAAGTCGGAATCGACTCCTCCCTGGACAGCTCGGAGTACTGCCGTGATAAGGCATCCGCCCTGATGTTCTTGGAACCGGGTAGGTAGGAGACCACGTAATTAAAACGTGACAAGAACAGAGCCCATCTGGCCTGACGTGGTGTCAATCTCTTGGCCTCAGAAAGGTAGGTCAGATTCTTGTGGTCCGTCAGGATGAGAACCGGAACCACCGAACCCTCGAGCAAGTGCCTCCATTCTTTAAGGGCCTGCACGATGGCCAATAACTCCCTGTCACCAATCTGATAGTTGCACTCCGCGGAAGACAGTTTCCGGGAGTAAAACCCACAAGGAAGCAGAGGACCCTCTGGTGTTCTACGCTGAGACAGAAGGGCGCCTACTCCCGTCTCAGACGCGTCCACCTCGAGGACAAAGGGCAACCCAGGGTTGGGATGCGACAGAATCGGAGCCGACACAAAGGCGGACTTTAGGGCCTCAAAAGCTCGGATGGCCTCGAGCGGCCAGACCTGGGAATTACTGCCCTTCCTGGTCAGATCCGTGAGAGGCTTGGCCAGCATGGAAAAGTCCCTGATGAACTTCCGATAATAATTGGCGAAGCCCAAAAAGCGCTGCAGGGAACGAAGACCACTGGGCTGGGGCCACTGTAAGACAGCCGAAACCTTCTCAGGATCCATGGAGAACCCCTCAGCGGAAATGATGTAACCTAAGAAGGTTACCTGGGATCGGTGAAATTCGCATTTCTCAAGCTTACCGAACAGCTTGTTCTCTCGTAACCGTTGCAACACTCGTCTGACATCCAGAATGTGGGCCTCCATGGATTCAGAATATACCAAGATGTCATCCAAATAGACTACCACACACTGCTGCAACAGGTCACGGAAAACATCGTTGATGAATTCCTGAAAGACTGCGGGCGCATTGCACAACCCAAAGGGCATAACCAAGGATTCGTAATGACCGGTCCTGGTGTTAAACGCGATCTTCCACTCATCGCCCGCCTTGATCCTTACCAGGTTATATGCCGCCCTCAGGTCGAGTTTGGTAAAGACCGTGGCCCCTTTAAGGCGATCGAACAGCTCGGAAATCAAGGGTATCGGGTAAGCGTTCTTGATCGTGATGCGATTGAGACCCCTGTAATCGATGCAAGGCCTCAACTCACCGCCCTTCTTTTTCACAAAGAAAAATCCAGCCCCTGCCGGGGACGAAGACTTGCGAATGTGTCCGCGTGAAAGCGCCTCCCTCACGTACTCCTCCATGGCCTCATTCTCCGCTACCGACAGTGGATAGACTTTGCCACGAGGAGGAACGGCACCAGATTGTAACTCTATGGCACAATCGTATGGGCGGTGCGGAGGTAGGGCAACCGCGCGCACCTTATCGAATACATCCCGGTACTCCTCGTATTCAGGAGGCAACAGAGAGTCCGAGGAAGTACACAGCAACTTGACAGACCCATGGATGCAACTAGCCCCACACTGCGGTGACCATGAGAGGATCTCGACCGATCTCCAATCGAAAGTCGGATTATGCTTCTGGAGCCAGGGGTACCCCAAGACCACCGAGTAGTGTGGAGACGAAATAACCTGGAGGCAGACCGACTCTCTGTGAACGGCACCAATGGCTATCCCCACTGGAAGGGTCTCATGAGTCACGTGTGGCGGCAGAAGGGGTCTGCCGTCTATCGCCTCAAGAGCCAGTGGGGAACCTCGAGCCTGCAGAGGAATGGAATTGGCGGTAGCGAACACACTATCAATGAACAAACCACCAGCACCAGAGTCCACCAACGCCTGGGTCGTCACCGAGCCCCCGACCCAGGAGAGGACAACAGTGATCAGTGGTTTGTCAACACGGGAAACCGGGGACGAGGAGACTCCACCCAAGATCTGCCCCCGACAGG
This sequence comes from Bufo bufo, assembly GCF_905171765.1. Taxonomy (NCBI): domain Eukaryota; kingdom Metazoa; phylum Chordata; class Amphibia; order Anura; family Bufonidae; genus Bufo; species Bufo bufo. The sequence continues at coordinate 554,467,818 of NC_053393.1, read as the reverse complement.
ATCTCAGGGTACGAGCGTTCCCCGGACGGTTCGGACATGCCAACCGAAAATGCCCACCGAGACCACAGTACATGCATCGGCCCTCGCGTCTCCGGAGTGCCCTCTCCCCCTCGGACAGGCGAGCAAACCCCAGCTGCATGGGTTCACCCCCAGACAAGTCATCCCCAGGAGGCGTGGGAGGAGAGGGAGGCACGGGTGGGACAGCAAACGTAGGCACCAATCTGTTAGAAGACCTCCGCAGGTTCTCCTTAAAGGAAGGTCTCTCCCTGAGTCTGGTGTCAATCAAAATCAGGAAAGAAATAAGAGACTCGAGCTCAACTGGTAGGTCCTTAGCTGCAACCTCATCCTTCAAGGCATCCGAGAGACCATGAGAGAAAGCAGCGACCAGAGCCTCATTATTCCAGCCCACCTCTGCTGCCAGGGTACGAAACTCAATGGCGTATTCAGCTACGGATCGTGAACCCTGTCTGATGGACATAAGGAGCTTCGCAGCAGAGGCAGCACGAGCCGGCACATCGAATACCTTCCGAAGAGAAGCAACAAAACCGGAAAACTCGGCAACCACCGGATTGTTGTTCTCCCATAAAGGGCTGGCCCAGGCCAAGGCCTTGTCCGAGAGCAGCGAGATCAAGAAGCCCACCTTTGATCTCTCAGTAGGAAAGGCATGTGGCAGCAACTCAAAATAAATGCCCACCTGGTTAAGGAAACCTCGGCACTGAGTTGGCTCTCCCCCAAAGCGCTGTGGAAGAGGGGCAGAACCGGTCATACCCCGAAACACCGCAGGCGCAACAACAGGTGTCGGGGTAGACTCTGGCGCAACAACCGGAGCGGCAGTAGGAGCGAGCCCAGGAGCGACAACCGACCCATCGGCAACGGGAGCGAAATGAGCCGTGCGTTCAAGCAGGGTTTGCAACGCCACAGCGAACCGACCCAACAGGTGATCCTGCTGATCAAGTCTGGCAGCCAGCGTGGGTAGCGAGGATGGCCCTGTACCGTCAGAATTCATGGCTTGGTCCTAATGTCACGGAACCATGAACCAGACGTACAACAAGAGATAAGTGAAAATAAGAAGGCTTTATTGAAAATAAAGCTGTAAAGCAAAAGTCCAAACGGATGGTGAAACCGAGCAGAGTCTTTGCGAAGCCAGAGGTCAGGAACCAGAAGGGTAGTCAGACGAAGCCAGGATCAGGAACCAGCAGGGTAGTCAGACGAAGCCAGGATCAGGAACCAGCAGGGTAGTCAGACGAAGCCAGGATCAGGAACCAGCAGGGTAGTCAGACGAAGCCAGGATCAGGAACCAGAAGCAGCAGCAGTCTAGAAGCATGTGAACACAGGAGGACCAAGCAAGGAACTGAAGCCACAGACCTCCTATATATATGAGCTAGGCATCCAGCTCCTCCCAGGGGAAGGAGGAGCCGCAGGGTGGAAGGCTACAAGAAACCCAGAACCCAAGATGGCCGCCAGCACATGTCAAACGAAGGAGAGCAGCAAGCAGGTAAGACCATGACAGTAAATCAGCCATTAGGTAATTCAGATCATGTGCTCTTTGTGAATGGATCGAGGTATGGCCAGGATGGCAGGTACTACACAGGTTGGGCAGTGGTGACTAAAAATGACACTTTAAAAAAAAGCATAGTCCACACCACCACACATGTCTGCTCAAGAAGTGAAGCTAAAGACTCTGAAGGTGGCTTGCAGATATGCAGAGGGAAAAACAGCCAGCATTTACACTGATTCCAGGTATGCCCTTTTGGGATGGCCCATGACTATGGGGCCATTTGGAAAGCCACATCGAAAATGGGGAAGCAGTGAGGTCTCTGATGGAAGCCCTTATGTTACTAACTTGAGTGGCGGTGATAACAACAAAAGGTCACTGTAAAACAGACTCAGAGGAGGCAAAGGAAAAAGCCATGGCAGATTAGGCGGGAAAAATGGCTGCCAAATTGCCTAGGCAGACCCCTGCCTTAAGTGGCCACAGGTCAGGTCCCTGAAATAACTCCTCCTGTCTCCCTGGAAGTTCTTAAGACCTTACAGAACTAGGGGGGGAAGAAGGAAAGGGACTGGTGGATGGAAATAGTGGGGATTACAAATAAGGAAGGCCTAATACAGTTCCAAAGGAAACTCTGCCTTCCCAGGTCCACCTACCCATGGCATGACGCACCTGTCAAAAACTGCTATGTGTGATTTAGTACATAGCTCATGGTACACCCCAGGGTTCAGCACTGTAGCAGTCAGATATACTCAAGGATGTATAATTTGTGTCCAGAACAATGTGGGCAAGGTGTTCAAGGTACCTCAGAAACACACGTCTTGCTCTTTGTATCTGTTTCAATGCTTGAAGACTACATTCAACTACCCACGGTAGGCATCTATGAGTATGTATTCATGTGTGATGACTTGTTTTCAGGATGGCCAAAGGCATACCTAAAGAAGCAAAGAAGATTATGGCCGAAGTTGTATGCAGGTATGGGGTACCTGAGACCATTGAAAGTGACAGAGGTGTTCACTTCACAGGCAAAGTGATGCAGGAGATAATGAAGGTTTTGGGTGTAGAACAGGCCTTACATGCTTCGTACCATCCACAAAGCAGTGGTAGGGTAGGGAAAAAGGAACTGAACTGGACACTAAAGTTAAAGATTCAAAAAGCTATGAACAGAGTGCCTGCTGGTAGCCCTCTTTTTAGTAAGGTATACCCCTAACCGTAAGACAGGCCTTAGTCCCTATAAGGTCCTTTTTGGGTCAGCCGTAGGACAGGATTGTATTTCCCACAGCAGCTCCAGATGCAACATGGTTGTCTGACAGATGATGTGATCAGTTTGCACAAGCATTTTTGATTAAAATATATTCTTGAGTTTTTGGTTCACTTCCAGATCTTGAACCAAGAGTACCAGGAATCCACCCACTTGTGTCTGGAGATTGGGTGGTAGTAAAAAGACATGTTAGAAAAATCCTCAAACCCTGTTTTGGTGGTCGATTTCAAGTGTTGTTGACCACAAGCACATCAGTGAAGCTCAAAGGAGAGGTGCTATCTGCGACATCGTATTATTATTATTTATTTTTCTTCATTGCATTATATATCCTTTTAATTTTATATTATGTTTTTAATAGAATAGTTTGAAATTAAAAATTTACTTGAAGAATGACATAAATTAGGGTTGTCCCGATACCGATACTAGTATCGGTATCGGGACCGATTCCGAGTTTTCTCGGCGGTACTCAGCCGCCGATACCCCGCCCCGATACATAAATAGAATACTATGGGCGTAACTATGGGCGGGGCCCGGTGCAGTCACTGTACTCTTACACCGGGCCCCGCCGCTCACCGAAGTATTTATAAACGTGAATCCTTATCCTGTTGTTAAGTTGAACTAACGCTGCCCTCTCCCATGTCCCCCCTGTATCCCCACAGCACTTACTTAAGCTTCCATAGCAGGCAGAGCAGACGGCAGCAGTAACGTCACTCACTGACGTAGAGCGCCTGCTCCGCCCACTTTATGAGTGAAGCAGGCGGAGCAGACGCGCGACGTCAGTGAGTGACGTTACTGGTGCCGTCCGCTCTGCCTGCTATGGAAGCTTAAGTAAGTGCTGTGGAGATACAGGGGGATACAGGGGAACATGGGAGAGGGCAGCGTTAGTTCAACTTAACAACAGGATAAGGATTCACGTTTATAAATACTTCGGTGAGCGGCGGGGCCCGGTGTATTGGGGGACACTGTTATGAGGGGGATCTGTGGATGACATATAGCAGTGTCATCCACAGATCCTCCCCATAACAGTTCCATCCACAGATCCCCCACCAAATAACAATGCCATCCACAGATATCCCACCCCATAGCAGTACCATCCACAGATCCCCATAACAGTGCCATCCACAGATCCCCATAACAGTGCCATCCACAGATCCCCCATAACAGTGCCATCCACAGATCCCCCATAACAGTGCCATCCACAGATCCCCCATAACAGTGCCATCCACAGATCCCCCTAACAGTGCCATCCACAGATCCCCATAACAGTGCCATCCACAGATCCCCATAACAGTGCCATCCACAGATCCCCATAACAGCACCATCCACAGATCCCCATAACAGCACCATCCACAGATCCCCATAACAGTGCCATCCACAGATCCCCCATAACAGTGCCATCCACAGATCCCCCATAACAGTGCCATCCACAGATCCCCATAACAGTGCCATCCACAGATCCCCATAACAGTGCCATCCACAGATCCCCCATAACAGCACCATCCACAGATCCCCATAACAGCACCATCCACAGATCCCCATAACAGCGCCATCCACAGATCCCCATAACAGTGCCATCCACAGATCCCCCATAACAGTGCCATCCACAGATCCCCATAACAGTGCCATCCACAGATCCCCATAACAGTGCCATCCACAGATCCCCATAACAGTGCCATCCACAGATCCCCATAACAGCGCCATCCACAGATCCCCCATAACAGCGCCATCCACAGATCCCCCATAACAGCGCCATCCACAGATCCCCCATAACAGCGCCATCCACAGATCCCCCATAACAGCGCCATCCACAGATCCCCCATAACAGCGCCATCCACAGATCCCCCATAACAGTGCCATCCACAGATCCCCCATAACAGTGCCATCCACAGATCCCCCATAACAGTGCCATCCACAGGTCCCCCATAACAGTGCCATCCACAGATCCCCCACATGACAGTGCGTCATCCACAGATCCCCCAAAACGGTCACATGACATTTAAAAAAAGTATCGGTATTCGGTATCGGTGACTACTTGAAAAAAAGTATCGGTACTTGTACTCGGTCCTAAAAAAGTGGTATCGGGACAACCCTAACATAAATATATATTTTTGTTCCGCACAGCACCAAATGAGAGTGTGTCTGTCACACTTTTTCTGAGCTCAAAGGAAACCCTAATTAGAGACATTTCAAGAAAGTGTTGAGTCTGGAGACTTGAAAGGATGATGTTTCTTGTTCCCCCTTGTGTGACTGCTGATCCTGACATGAGATAGTAAAAATAGGTTTCTGGGCTATAAAAAAGTTGCGCAAAAGGAAGAACAAAGTTGTTACAGTCCGATACTTCTAGCCCAGTGATCCATTAATAGTATGGCCCAAAGATTCTGTTGCAAATTAATATCATCATTGTTGTTTTGCTTGTACTAATTATATGCTTTGTTGTTCCCTGTATAAAATAAAAAAAATGTTCAGCAAAGCAGTTGACGAGGCTACACCAGATGATGATCGGAGAATTGTATGAAGACTTCGATCCAGGAAAATCAGAAGCATTGATGACCTCCAGTCTTCCACCATATGATGTCAGCGCAAAATAGGGATAGATCATCTGACTCCCCTGTGCTCAAATCCAGTGTCATGGGAGGCTATTCATTAGGAATAGGTTGTCATGGAAGCTGGTGAAGAGGAGCCAGAACATTGGGACAGATGTTTAGGTTTAGAGAAAGAATGAGATTCAAGGGGGGACTGATAGAGATGTGTGCATATCATTCTATTCCGTTAAAAGGACTACATAACCAGAGATGATTTCTATGTATCTGCTTGAAACTGCCTCCCCTCCCCCTTTGCTAGCAGCTTGTCTGTTTATACAACACTGAAGAGAGAACGGAGGGGGATCAAAGCTTCAAGAGGCTCCTTACTTCTCCCAAAGATGAATCAAGGATGATGTATGGTGTGTGGAAAAATGCTTGAGCCAATTAGTTAGATGATACCCATGTATACTTAGTGCCTATAAAAGCTCCTCCTTGAAGGTGTCACATATGACGTATGCAGAATTAATGTTAATGAGACGCCATTACAAGAAGGCGATAGCATATGGATGTTTACATAAGTTCATATACAAAAGTTTGTAAGACAGTGCATACTGCGCAGAAGCCAAGTGTTATCTTATCTTCTTTTCCTTCTTAGCCAATGATATAATGGCATGAGCCTCAGAGGGGGTCGCCCCCCTCTGAAGATGTATAAACTACTTTAGTCATTGTAAAAAAGAGAGAGATTGTCTTTGACCTGCCTTTGTATCAGCGTATGTCTCTGCCACGCGTGGATATTAACCCCTTGGGGTACCTTGATTTGAAGGACAAGAGTGTATCTTAAATGCTTTAATTAAAAGCGGCTTCAACACTGTAAACTTAAGAATCAGGGTAATAGATATTGAGTTTTGTTTGGTTGTTAACCCATGGTGTGTTACAGAAAAAATTATTAAGATAGAAAATCTGTCAAAAAAGTGAATGTAACGGTCGCGTACACACACACACAGGGGGGAGGGAAGTGACCACTGCGCTCCACCCTCACCCCTGGCCCTGCCTACTTGCCTCGCAAGTCCTAATGACAGGGGACAACTGGACGGCAATCCCTAGCTTGGAATAAGTGCTGGGATGACAGACAGACAAACAACAGAACGTGAACGGACCGAGTCAATACCAGGAAAGCTACAAAGTACAAATGGAGCAAGCAGAGAATAGTCAGGAGAAGCCGGGGTCATAAATACCAGGAGAGACGTGAAGTACCAAAGGAGTCAGCAGAGTATAGTCAGGAGGAGGCCGGGGTCAGAATACCAGGAGAGCAGCAAAGTACACAAGGAGCAGGCAGATGATCGTCAGGAATTAAGCAGGAGGTAAGTACGCCAGGAGAGACAAAATCACAGGTGGAACCTAAATTAACAGGCAACCTGTGGCCAGCAGGCTGCCTGTATTTATAGTGGGGAGTGAGGGTCATGTGACGTGGCTAGCGTCACATGACCGACAGACCAACCAGTCGAGCACCGAGTGATCAGCTCAGCGCTCAAGGCAGACTTAGGAGCAGGGAGTCACCCAGCTAGTAAAGCCGCCCTGGGAACGAGGTCAAACACAGATCCTCGTTCCTGAAGCTAAGCAGCAGGTCTGCGACTAATGGGGGACCGAGTGCACCTTCGGAACCCCGTTACAGTACCTCCCCTTTTACGAGGGGCCACCGGACCCAAGACTTCAGGCGATGGCCTTTCAGGGTGTTCTAAATGAAATTTTCGAACAAGTCTAGGAGCATGAACCTCCCTGGCAGGTACCCAAGATCTCTCTTCAGGTCCATACCCCTTCCAGTGAATCAGGTACTGCAAGGAATTACGCACCTTCCTGACATCCACTATTTTAGACACCAAATACTCGACAGCATCATTAACAAGAACCGGCGGAGGCGAGGCTTTCGATGGTACTACCGGTTCAAAATATTTTTTAAGTAGAGATTTATGGAACACATTATGAATGTGGAATGACTCGGGCAGCTCCAACCTAAATGATACCGGGTTAATCACCTCCGTGATCTTATATGGTCCAATAAAACGAGGAGCAAACTTTTTAGAATCTACCTTAAGAGAGAGATTCTTGGAGGACAACCATACCTTATCCCCAACCTGAAAATTCACCCCCCTTGAACGTCTCCTATCGGCCTTGAGTTTCTGAGAACTTTGAGCCTTTTCTAAGTTCAATTGAACCCAGGCCCAAACTGTGCACAGTTCAGAGGAGAGCCTATCCGCCTCAGGGTTAGAGGAGGAGACGGATGACCCAGAATGAAAACGGGGATGGAAACCATGGTTACAAAAGAAAGGTTAAACCCCAGCAGAAGAATTGACACGGTTATTCAAAGCAAATTCAGCCAATGGAAGAAATTTCACCCATAATTGCTGGTCATCAGCAACATACAACCTCAAGAATTGTTCCACAGACTGATTAAGGCGTACAGTCTGCCCATTACTCTCAGGGTGGTAGGCAGAGGAAAAAGACAATGAAATTTTACATTTTTGACAGAAGGCCCTCCAGAATTTGGACACAAACTGCACACCCCTGTCGGAAACAATACCATGCAATCGAACAATTTCTTTCACAAAAATAGACGACAGGGTTTTGGCATTCGGGAGTTTAGACAGGGGAATGAAATGGACCATCTTGCTAAACCTATCGACCACTACCCAAACTACAGTCTTACCCTCCGCCAGCGGTAGGTCAGTTATAAAGTCCATTGAGATATGGGACCAGGATCTACTGGGAATGGGTAGGGGTCGTAGGTTACCAGCAGGGCGAGTCCTAGGTGTCTTGGACCTGGCACAAACCTCACAGGCTGACACGTAGGACTTGACATCCCTAGTTAGAGTGGGCCACCAATAAGATCTAGAAACCAGATCCTTAGTGCCCTCAACACCCGGATGTCCACAAAAGGCAGAATCGTGGCACTCACCCAACAGCTGGAGACGAAATTGTACGGGAACAAACAACTTATCTGTTGGGGTGGATACCGGTGCCAGATGTTGTTCAGACCTAATGCAAGCCGAGATATCCTGGGTGAGAGCTGCTATGAAGATTTTTGCTGGTAGGATGAATTCAGGTATTACCTCAGTAGGTTGAAAAGCATGGAAGCTCCGAGATAATGCGTCCGCCTTCACATTTTTACTTCCCGGCCTGAACGTAATGGAAAAATCAAAACGAGTAAAAAACAGAGCCCATCTGGCTTGACGAGGATTCAACCTCTTAGCAGACTCGAGAAACGTAAGGTTTTTATGGTCAGTGACAACAGTTACACAATGCTTTGCCCCCTCCAGAAAATGCCTCCACTCCTCAAATGCCCATTTAATGGCCAGCAGCTCCCTATTCCCTATGTCGTAGTTTCTCTCCGTGGGAGAGAATTTCCTGGAGAAGAAGGCACATGGTCTCAGGTTAGTGAGGCTAGCAGGACCTTGTGAAAGGACTGCTCCTGCGCCGTCCTTGGACGCATCCACCTCCGCAATAAAAGGTTTCTCCTGATCAGGCTGGATCAGAATGGGAGCGCTACTGAATGCCTTTTTTAATTTTTCAAATGAAGAAATGGCCTCAGTAGACCAATTCTCCAAATCCGCCCCTTTCTTAGTAAGGTCGGTCAACGGTTTAGCAATTACGGAAAAATTCATAATAGATTTATGATAGTAATTGGTGAAACCTAGGAAACGTTGTAAGGCCTTTAAGGATGAAGGTCTTACCCATTCCTTAATTGCTAGTACCTTACCAGGATCCATCTTGAAGGCGTGAGGAGTCAGACCATGCCCTAGAAACAAAATCTCCTGTACACCAAAGACACATTTCTCTTGCTTAGCGGATAGCTGATTCTGCCTCAACACCTCTAATACTTGTTTAACATGAGACACATGGGATTCGAAGTCAGGAGAGAATATCAAAATGTCGTCAAGATAGACAATAACAAATTTACCTAAGAACTCCCTAAGAATGTCGTTCATGAAGTTTTGGAACACAGCTGGGGCATTGCTGAGTCCAAAAGGCATCACCTGATGTTCAAAGTGTCCTACCGGAGTATTGAATGCCGTCTTCCATTCGTCACCCTCCTTGATTCGGATTAGATTGTATGCCCCTTTCAGGTCAATTTTGGAAAACCAGGTTGCCCCCAGAACCTGGTTAAATAAATCCGGAATCAATGGAGGGAGTATCTATTCTGGACAGTGATTTTTATTTAATCTCCAGTAATCGATACATGGTCTAAGACCACCATCTTTTTTCTTCACGAAGAAAAACCCCGCTCCCATAGGAGAGACAGAAGGTCTAATATGCCCTTTACCAAGGCTCTCCTTAATATAATCTTCTATGGCCTTGCGTTCGGGCTTAGAAAGATTATAAATTCGCCCCTTAGGAAACTTGGCCCCCTCTACTAGCTCTATGGTACAATCATAAGGTCTATGGGGGGGTAGAACCTCCGGGGTTGGTGATGAGAATACATCAGAATATTCTCTAACAACAGTGGGTAAAGTATCAGACTTTACTGAGACTCCAGCCTGTACCACGGACAAGCACGAGTCACACTTAGGCACCCATCTCACCAACTCCCCATTGGACCAATCTATAGTGGGGTTATGTAGTCAGAGCCAAGGCAACCCTAGTACCACCTCAGCCGGTAGGTTCTCCAGGACAAAAAGGGAACATCTCTCTGAGTGGCACACACCCACGGTTAGAGAAATCTCCGAGGTACATGAGCTCACCGTACCACCAATAAGAGGAGTAGCATTAATAGCCATGACATGGATAGGAGTTGGTAAGGCAAACATAGGAATACCCAATCTTACAGCATACTTAGAGTCAATAAAGCTTGCTGCTGAGCCAGAATCAATAAAGGCCTTACCCGGCCATTTATCTACTCCCAGAGAAATCGGAATGGGTACCAAAAGCTTACATTTAGAAAATTCAGGGTGTACCTCGTCTTTAGGTTGCCTTGCCTTAGGAGACTTGACAGAGAGGACCTTCTTAGGACACTGGTTTATCCAATGGTCAGGATCTCCACAGTAAAAGCATTCTCCACGTCTGCGGCGAAGATTCCCTCGGGTCATGCCAACCTGCATGGGTTCCTCGGTTGAGACCTCAGCATTGTCTCTGGGATAGGCCTCTGGCTGAACCACCATCTGGGAAGAGAACTGTTGTTCCTGTCGTCTTTCCCTAACCCGTCGGTCAAGTCGGACAACAAGGGTCATCATCTCCTCTAAGGTCTCTGGAAGTTGATAACTGACCAGAAGATCCTTTAAATTATCAGACAGACCTTACCTGAACTGACTCTTCAGGGCTGGTTCGTTCCATCCTGAGGGGACACACCACCTTCTGAATTGGGTGCAATAAGCCGTACTCAGGAGAAGTTGGGCAATGTGTTTTGGGGTGTCATTTTACATATACCCATGCTGGGTGAGAGAAATATCTCGGTCAAATGCCAACTTTGTATAAAAAAATGGGAAAAGTTGTCTTTTGCCGAGATATTTATCTCACCCAGCATGGGTATATGTAAAATGACACCCCAAAACACATTGCCCAACTTCTCCTGAGTACGGCGATACCAGATGTGTGACACTTTTTTGCAGCCTAGGTGGGCAAAGGGGCCCACATTCCAAAGAGCACCTTTAGGATTTCACAGGTCATTTTTTACACATTTTGATTTCAAACTACTTGCCACACATTAGGGCCCCTAAATTGCCAGGGCAGTATAACTACCCCACAAGTGACCCCATTTTGGAAAGAAGACACCCCAAGGTATTTCATGATCGGCATAGTAAGTTCATGGAAGTTTTTATTTTTTGTCACAAGTTAGTAGAATATGAGACTTTGTAAGAAAAAAATAAATAAAAAAAATCATCATTTTCCGCTAACTTGTGACAAAAAATAAAAAATTCTAGGAACTCGCCATGCCCCTCACGGAATACCTTGGGTGTCTTCTTTCCAAAATGGGGTTACTTGTGGGGTTGTTATACTGCCCTGGCAATTTAGGGGCCCTAATGTGTGGGAAGTAGTTTGAAATCAAAATGTGTAAAAAATGACCTGTGAAATCCTAAAGGTGCTCTTTGGAATGTGGGCCCCTTTGCCTACCTAGGCTGCAAAAAAGTGTCACACATCTGGTATCGCCGTACTCAGGAGAAGTTGGGCAATGTGTTTTGGGGTGTCATTTTACATATGCCCATGCTGGGTGAGAGAAATATCTCGGCAAAAGACAACTTTTCCCATTTTTTTATACAAAGTTGGCATTTGACCGAGATATTTCTCTCACCCAGCATGGGTATATGTAAAATGACACCCCAAAACACATTCCCCAACTTCTCCTGAGTACGGCGATACCAGATGTGTGACACTTTTTTGCAGCCTAGATGCGCAAAGGGGCCCAAATTCCTTTTAGGAGGGCATTCTTAGACATTTGGATCCTAGACTTCTTTTCACGCTTTAGGGCCCCTAAAATGCCAGGGCAGTAGAAATACCCCACATGTGACCCTATTTTGGAAAGAAGACACCCCAAGGTATTCAATGAGGGGCATGGCGAGTTCATCGAATTTTTTTTTTTGCCACAAGTTAGCGGAAATTGATTTTTTTTAGTTTTTTCTCACAAAGTCTCCCTTTCCGCTAACTTGGGACAAAAATTTCAATCTTTTATGGACTCAATATGCCCCTCAGTGAATACCTTGGGGTGTCTTCTTTCCAAAATGGGGTCATTTGTGGGGTGTTTGTACTGCCCTGGCATTTGAGGGTCTCCGCAATCATTACATGTATGGCCAGCATTAGGAGTTTCTGCTATTCTCCTTATATTGAGCATACGGGTAATGAGATTTTTTTTTCCGTTCAGCCTCTGGGCTGAAAGAAAAAATGAACGGCACAGATTTCTTCATTCGCATCGATCAATGTGGATGAAAAAATCTCTGCCAAAAAAAAAAAAAGGAGGGGAAAGGCGTCTGCCAGGACATAGGAGCTCCGCCCAACATCCATACCCACTGAGCTCGTATGCCCTGGCAAACCCGATTTCTCCATTCACATCAAGCGATGTGGATGAATAAATTATTGCCGGGATTTTTTATTTTTTTTATATACAAAGTGTTTGCCAAAGCATATGAACACTGCCGCCTCCTCAGCTCATATGCCTCGGCAAACGTATCTTTTACTGCAGAGGAGAAATCTCGTCTTGCAGCGCCGCATACACCGACTGTCAGAATGCACATCAGTGCTGCAGCTAGTCGATTGGTTGGTCCACCTGGAAGGTAAAAAAAACAAAACAAAAAAAACCAGGCCGCAACGCAATACATTTATTAACTTTATAATAACATTTGAACGGAACATATAAACTTTATTTAACTTTTTGAACTGAACGTTAACATTTTTGCTTACCGGTGTTTTTTTTTTTTGTTTGTTTTTTTTTGTTTTTTTTACCTTTATAGGACAAACCTCTCCTTCCCCATGGGACAATGTGCAAAGCCTAAATCACCCAAAGATGTGGCGAAGTACATTATGCACTTTATCCCAGGTGAAAGGAGAGGTTTGCAGCAGCTGTGAGTAAAAGGGCCCTAATAGCCCTGTGTGCCTGTCCTGTGAGATGCAATCCCTATGCTAAGTGTACCTGTGTGTGGTACTTCCGGAAACACTCCCCTAAGCATAGGGCAGGGTGGTCAGGGCAGTCAGGACAGAAATAGCGGGTGTCACGCCTTATTCCACTCCTGCTACAGACACAACATCTTTTTCGGGGTGACGGTTGGGTTGAGGTACCAGCAACGACATTGGGGAAATGTCGCTCGTGTAGACGGCTCACTACACTGGTGGTTGGGGCCACGGAACCTCCTGGATACAGGAGGTTTGTGATGATCTCTTCCTGAAATTTGAGGAAGGATCCTGTTCTCCCAGCCTTACTGTAGAGAACAAAACTATTGTACATCGCCAATTGAATTAAATATACAGACACCTTCTTATACCAGCGTCTGGTGCGTCGGGAAACTAAATAGGGAGCCAACATCTGGTCATTGAAGTCCACCCCTCCCATGAGCGCATTATAGTCGTGGACTGAGAGGGGCTTTTCAATGACACTGGTTGCCCGTTCAATTTGTATTGTCGTGTCTGCGTGAATGGAGGAGAGCATGTAAACGTCACGCTTGTCTCTCCATTTCACCACGAGCAGTTCTTCGTTACACAAGGCAGCCCTCTCCCCCCTTGCAAGACGAATGGTAACGAGCCGTTGGGGGAAGCTCTGGCGACTAGGTCGCACGGTGCCACAGCAGCCAATCTGTTCTAGGAACAAATGCCTGAAGAGGGGCACACTTGTGTAAAAATTGTCCACATAAAGATGGTACCCCTTGCCAAATAAGGGTGACACCAAGTCCCTGTCACGGCGGACGTGCACTCAGTATAAAAGATAACACACCAACCAGGCTCTGGACGAGAGACAGGGGAAGGGTCACCTCCTAGTTTATCCCTGACCTCTTTCCCTGCACTGCTCAGCCCACAGGCAGACCTTGAAGCTAGGTGTGCTGTGTCCTCCAGCCTGGACTGACAAAACCCTGAACTCCCTGAGATGGTGAAGTGGGGAGATAGGAGCAGCCTGCTCGCACAGAACCTGGATGGGATAGATGACACAAACAACCAAACAAGAAATGACACTTATCTTCTGAGAGCAGGAACTGAGAGCCAACCTTCCCTCCAAACTTCCCAGACCAAAATGATCAGTATAATCCGCTCAGAGCACTTAGCTGGAGGCCATTTACTAATGACTCCACCCAGTGCACTTGATGAGAGGCAGATCCAGCACGGCACCAAAACAAATACTAAACTCGTGCTGCTATCCTGGCCGACCTCCGCACATCGTCAGAGTGGGGCATGACAGTACCCCCCCTTCTACGGGTGATCTCCGGACACCCTGGACCAACCTTATCCGGATGGGACCTATGAAAGGCCCTCACCAGACGGCTGGCGTTGACATCTGACGCAGGAACCCACATCCTCTCCTCAGGACCGTATCCCCTCCAGTGCACCAGGTACTGGAGGGAACCCCGCAGAACTCTCGAGTCGAGAATCCTGGAGATCTCGAACTCCAAGTTTCCCTCGACCAGAACAGGAGGATGAGGCAATGGCAATGGTACCACTGGTTTAACATATTTTTTTAGTAAAGACTTGTGGAAGACATCATGGATCCTCCAAGTCTGCGGCAGATCCAGTCGAAACGCCACAGGATTGATCACCGCAGAAATTTTATACGGACCAACAAATCTTGGACCCAGTTTCCAAGATGGCACTCTCAACTTGATATTCTTAGTGGACAACCACACCAGATCACCCACACACAGGTCCGGACCAGTCACATGTCTCCTGTCAGCCATTCGTTTATACCTCTCACCCATCCTCTCCAAATTCCCTTGAATCCTCCGCCAAATAGAGGACAAGGCAGAAGAGAATCTCTCCTCCTCTGGCATCCCGGAGGAACCAGACCCAGAAAAGGTACCAAACTGAGGATGAAAAGCCGACGAGAAAGAAAGTTGAATGCCAAGTCGAGAGCAGAACGCCCTCCGAAACCTGGAGACAAACTGCGTGCCCCTATCAGAGACCACATCCGAAGGAATACCGTGCAATTTCACAATATTATCCACAAAAATCTGCGCAAGAGTTTTAGCGTTAGGCAGACTTGTTAGTGGTATAAAGTGAGCCATTTTACTGAAACGGTTGACTACCACCAAAATCACTGTTCTCCCGCAGGAACTCGGCAGGTCCGTAATAAAGTCCATGGACAAATGCGTCCAAGGACGAGATGGAATAGACAATGGAAGAAGTCAACCAGGCGGTCGAGTATGAGCAACCTTTGACCGAGCGCAGGTTTCACAAGCCGTCACGTAATTCTCAATACTCTTACGCAACCCTGGCCACCAGAACCTCCGGGACACCAGATCACAGGTGGACTTACCACCAGGATGTCCAGCAAGAACAGTATCGTGATGTTCCTTGAACACCTTGTATCGTAGGCCCTCAGGAACAAACAACCTCCTTGGGGGACACGAACCAGGAGCCCCCTCCTGAGCTCCCAATACCTCCATCTCTAATTCAGGGTACAGAGCGGAGACCACTACTCCATCCGCCAAAATCGTCGCTGGATCTTCTGAACACCTCCCCCAGGGAAGCTGCGAGACAAGGCATCTGCCTTAACGTTCTTGACCCCTGGGCGAAAGGTAACCACGAAATTGAACCTGGTAAAAAAACAATGACCATCTGGCCTGTCTAGGGTTCAGACGCTTGGCAGATTGCAGGTAAGCCAAATTCTTATGGTCTGTATACACCATAACGGGGTGAGAAGCCCCCTCTAACCAGTGACGCCATTCTTCAATGGCCAACTTGATAGCCAACAACTCCCTATCTCCAACGTCATAATTCCTCTCGGCGACCGAGAGCTTCCTGGAGAAGAAGGCACACGGGACCCACTTGCCAGGAGAAGGACCCTGCGAAAGCACCGCCCCAAGCCCCACCTCTGATGCATCAACCTCAAACACGAATGGCTGAGATACATCCGGCTGCACCAGAATGGGAGCAGACGCAAAACGCTCCTTAATAGCCGAAAAGGCCTGCAATGCCTCATCCAACCAGACAGAGACATCAGCGCCATTCTTGGTCATATCAGTAAGAGGTTTGACTAACGTGGAATAATTCAAAATACATTTTCTATAATAATTTGTAAACCCCAAAAACCGCATCAAAGCTTTCTGATTCTCCGGTCGGTCCCACTCCAGAACCGCCCAGACCTTTCGGGGTCCATACGAAAAACGTAATCAGAAAGCATGTATCCCAAGAATGGAAGTACTTGCACCGCAAACAAACATTTCTCCAATTTGGCATACAACTTATTCTCCCGAAGGATCGTCAAAACCTGTCTCACATGATCCTGATGGGTCTTCAGATCAGGAGAATAAATTTAAATGTCATCTAGGTAGACTACTACGAACCTCCCCACCAAGTGATGAAAATATCATTGATGAATCGCTGAAATACCGCTGGCGCATTCGTCAACCCAAAAGGCATTACCAGGTTCTCAAAATGACCCTCGTGCGTATTGAAGGCCGTTTTCCACTCATCCCCCTTCTTGATCCTGATCAGATTGTATGCTCCTCTCAAATCCAACTTGGAGAACACCTTGGCTCCAACAATCTGATCAAAAAGATCAGAGATCAAAGGCAGGGATTATGGATCCCAGACTTTAATACGGTTCAGCTCCCGGAAATCCAAACACGGTCTCAGTGATCCATCTTTCTTCTTCACGAAGAACAAACCTACAGCCACTGGAGACTTAGATGGTCTAATATGACCCTTTGCCAAACTCTCGGCAACATACTTTCGCATGAACTCTCTCTCGGGTTGAGAGAGGTTGTAGAGCCGAGACTTAGGCAACTTAGCCCCCGGAATGAGATTCACTGGACAATCATAGTCACGATGAGGGGGCAATTCCTGAGCCCCACCCTCCGAAAAATCAGAGAGATACTGAGGCAAGGCCGTAACGGACACTTCAGAAATAGATGTGACAAGACAATTATCCGAACAAAACTTGCTCCAACCAATGATTTGTCTCGCTTGCCAGTCTATAATTGGGTTATGTCTAGACAACCATGGCAACCCCAAAACTATTGGAGCTGGCAAATCCTTCATAACAAATCAAGAAATAATCTCAACATGTGAATCACCCACCCTTAAATGAATACCATGAACAACGTGAGTAAGGCTCCCTTGAAAAAGAGGGGAAGAATCAATAGCAAAAACACGAATCTCGTTCTCTAACGTGCAAGTACTTAGTCCCAGACCCTGAAGAAACAGAAAGTCAATTAAATTTACCCCAGCACCACAATCAAGAAAAACATCAACAAACACATTTCTAGACTCTAGCGCCACCATAGCTGAAAGGAGAAAACGAGAACTGCAGGGAACTTGCATACCAGTCTGCTCCACCACACCATTCATACTACTCAGTGTGAGGGGAGTTTTTTTTTTTTCTCTTTTTTCTTTACAAAATGACCCCTCTTCCCACAATAGAAACATAGATTGTGAAATTTTCGAAAGTCTCTACTATCCGAATGGCAAGATATCTGACCTAACTGCATGGGTTCCTTCCCTACCCCAGAGTAACAAGCAATATCACCCTGGGCAGCTGATGAAACAAAACCACACGCGGGAGGAATCCCCTGCACGGAGGGACCCTTACACCTCTCTCTGATACGTCTATCCAAACGTATAGCCAAAGACATTGCGTTCTCTAAAGTATCTGGGTATTCATGAAAAGCCAGAGCATCTTTCAACCTTTCAGATAACCCCTGACAAAACTGACTACGTAAGGCGGGGTCGTTCCACCCCGACTCAGTAGCCCACCTCCTAAACTCTGTGCAGTAAACCTCAGCAGTATGTTTACCCTGTAGTAAGTTACGTAATTTTGATTCTGCCATTGAAACTCGATCTGGGTCATCGTAAATCAATCCCAGGGCTTTAAAAAAATTCCTCCACCGACCGGAGGGCCAGAGAATCGGGCGGCAGAGAAAAAGCCCAGGATTGCGCGTCCCCTTTAAGCAAAGACATGATGATACCCACCCTCTGATCCTCATTACCTGATGAAAATGGGCACAATCGAAAGTACAAATTACATGACTCTTTGAAACTGAAAAAATCATCAGTACCCCCTGCAAATTTCTCAGGAAGAGCGACTTTAGGCTCCCCAACAATTTGACCTGTACCTGAAGCCAGCACCCTCTGACACTGTGTGACCGAACTACGCAGATCCGCAACCTCCAGGGACAAACCCTGCATACGGTCATCCAGTGCGTATGGGATAGATGACACAAACAACCGAACAAGAAATGACACTTATCTTCTGAGAGCAGGAACTGACAGACAACCTTCCCTCCAAACTTCCCAGACCAAAATGATCAGTATAATCCGCTCAGAGCACTTAGCTGGAGGCCATTTAAACTAATGACTCCACCCAGTGCACTTGAGGAGAGGCGGATCCAGCACGGCACCAAAACAAATACTAAACTCGTGCTGCTATCCTGGCCGACCTCCGCACATCGTCAGAGTGGGGCATGACAGTCCCAGACTGTCTTGCCACTGTTCCCCAGGTAGTCAGGGCAACCGACCGGCTCCAGGGTCTGATCTTTTCCCTCATAGATCCGAAATTTGTGGGTATAGCCTGTGGCCCTTTCACAGAGCTTATACAATTTGACCCCATACCGGGCTTGCTTGGGATGTATTGTTTGAAGCCAAGGCGCCCGGTAAAATGTATAAGGGACTCGTCTACGCAGATGTTTTTCTCAGGGGTATACAAATCTGCAAATTTGTTGTTGAAATGGTCTATGAGGGGCCGAATTTTGTGGAGCTGGTCAAAAGCTGGGTGGCCTCTGGGACGGGAGGTGGTGTTGTCGCTAAAGTGCAGGAAACGCAGAATGGCCTCAAATCGTGCCCTGGACATAGCAGCAGAGAACATGCGCATGTGATGAATTGGGTTCGTGGACCAATATGACCGCAATTCATGCTTTTTGGTTAGACCCATGTTGAGGAGAAGGCCCAGAAGATTTTTTAATTCGGAAACTTGGACTGGTTTCCACCGGAAAGGCTGGGCATAATAGCTTCCCGATTTGGCGGCTATAAATTGAGTGGCATACCGATTTGTTTCTGCCACGACTAAGTCCAAGAGCTCCGCAGTCAAGAACAGCTCAAAAAATCCAAGTGCCGAACCGATCTGAGCTGTCTCAACCCGAACTCCAGACTGGGCGGTGAAAGGGGGAACTACAGGTGCGGCTGAAGTTGGGGACTGCCAATCAGGGTTTGCCAGAACCTCAGGGACTCTAGGGGCTCTACGGGCCCGTCTTTGCGGTGGCTGCGACGGGGTAACTATTGCACGTGCCACCGTACCAGCTTCAACTGCCCTTATGGTGCTCGCCACTTCACCATGTTGTACGGCAGTGCTGGTACTAGGTCCAGGATGGGCTGCTCTGCTGGTGTATGCCTCACCACGTGATCCAGCAGCGACAGCCCCGCTCTGCTGCTCTTGAAGCGGATCCTGCGTAACCTGTGGTCTAGCGACACGGGGCCGGGTACGCCTGGTGCTATCAGGGACCTCAACCTCCTCGTCCGAACTTTGTGTCAGACTGCCACTGCTTTCTACAGGTTCATATTCTGACCCGCTGGATTCGTCAGATGAGGGTTCCCATTCCTCATCCGACTGGGTCAGAAGCCTGTAGGCCTCTTCAGAAGAATACCCCCTGTTTGACATTTGGACTACTAAATTTAGGGGTATTCCCTGAGACTACCCAAGAAAAAAAGCAAGCCTGTCTTACAAATGGGAGGCTAGCGAAGTACCAGAGGCCGCTGCGGTTGATAGAAAATATCAAAACTGATTTTTTTATCGCCGCAGCGCTTGTAAAGTGATTGTGCAGTGATCAAAAAAAATATATATTTTTGTCACTGCGGCGGGGCGGACGTGGGTGAACGCACGTGTGGGAGACCGATCAGGCCTGATCGGGCAAACACTGCGTTTTGGGTGGAGGGCGAACTAAGGTGACACTAATACTATTATAATTATAGATCTGACTGTGATCAGTTTTGATCACTTACAGATACTATAAAAGTACCAATGCTGATTAGCGATACGCTAATCAGCGAATCAGTGACTGCGGTGCGGTGGGCTGGGCGCTAAACGATCGCTAACTACCTAACCAAGGGGCCTAAACTATCCTAAAACCTAACAGTCAATGCTAGTGGGAAAAAAAAGTGACAGTTTACACTGATCACTTTTTTCCCTTTCACTAGTGATTGACAGGGGTGATCAAGGGGTGATCAAGGGGTTAATTGGGGTGATGGGGGGTGATCTGGGGGCTAAGTGTAGTGTTGGTGGGTACTCACTGTGATGTCTGCTCCTCTGCTGGAACCAATAGACCAAAAGGACCAGCAGAGGAGCAGAGAAGCCATATAACAGATCATATTTATAAATATAAGGTGTTAGATGGCTTGTGATTCGATTTTTAAAAAATCAGCAACCTGCCAGCGACGATCATTGGCTGGCAGGTTGCTGACGAAATACTTATCTAACTTTTGCCGGCCCGCGATGCGCATGTGCGGGCCGGCTTTGAGCGAAATCTCGCGTCTCGCGAGATGACGCGTATATGCGTGACTCTGCCTGCAGCTGCCGCCTCCGGAACGCGATCCAGCGTTAGGTGGTCCAGAGGCGGTTAAAAAGTGGGTTTTGGAAATTTTCAATTTTAAAAGTTGCTTCTAAAATTCTAAGCCTTCTAACGTCCTAAATTTTTTTTATGACAATCACAAAATGATGCCAACATAAAGTAGGAATGTAAAGTAATACATATTTTATGAGGTATCACTTTCTGTTTTAATAGCAAAGAAATAGAAATTTAGAAAATTGAGAATTTTTCCAAATAGTTTTTTATGTCTTAGTTATCTGCTTATTATTCTTAAATCTACATTTTCTCTTATGTTGGGTGACATTTTGGGGTTTCGGAACCGATTAATCAACTTACAATGGTTTCAACATACAATGGTAGTCCTGGAACCAAGTAATATTGTAACTTGAGGGACCACTGTGTATATATATATATATATATATATATATATAGTGTGTGTTAATATGGCCAGGGCATGTTTAATATTAAATAACCAATTAATCCCGGAAAACCCCTTTAAGTACCTGATGCTCCTAGCATTAATTGCTACTGAGAGCAAGAGATTATTATGTATTCCGCCAGCAGTGATGAGAAGGACTCAGAAGTTCTCCTCGGCATCGTCCCCTCAGCCAGTTCGCCCCTGCTTTTACATCAATATATAGTGGATCATATATAGTGCTCATGACACGTCAGCATCGTCCCTCCTGATTGGCTGAGGCTGACTGCAAGTCATTATGGACAAGCGCTGCAGCCAGGGCCCCGCCGGGGTAATGTGCTCTACCTTCTTCATCCTTCCCGCCATGCTGTCTTCAGATCGTCAGATTGAGGACACCATTTTAAGAGATTCGGAAGATGAATTTTTGGGAAATGCTAAACAAATTCTCTCATCTGTAAGCAGAAAACATCCTATACAGGAGCTCCACACCCACCACATTCCTTTTATTTATAATCCCTTCCCACTGCAACCATTTTCCATTTTTTTAACTTTTATTTCTCTTCCCCAAGATCCAAATTCTTAACATGAATACGGCTTCTCCTTTGTGCAAATTTGCTGATGTCTCTCAAAACTCGATTTCTTAGTAAAACATTTCCCACATTCTGAACATGAATATGGCTTCTCTACTGTGTGAATTCTTTGATGGCTCTCGAGATGTGATTTCTGAGTAAAACATTTCCCACATTCTGAACACGAATATGGCTTCTCACCTGTGTGAATTCTCTGATGTATAGCAAGATTGGATTTCTCAGTAAAACATTTGCCACATTCTGAACATGAAAATGACTTCTCTCCTGTATGACTTCTGTGATGTTTGATAAGATTTAACCGCCTCCGGACCGCCTAACGCAGGATAGCGTTCCGGAGGCGGCAGCGCTGCGCGGAGTCACGCATATACGCGTCATCTCGCGAAACGCAAGATTTCGCTCAAAGCCGGCCCGGGCATGCGCATCGCGGGCCGGCAAAAGTTAGAGGACAAGTTCGTCACCAGCCTGCCAGCAACGATCATTGGCTGGCAGGCTGGCGATTTTCAAAAAAACGAATCACAAACCATATAACAGATCATATTAGTAAATATGATCTGTTATTTGGCTTGTCTGCTCCTCTGCTGGTCCTTTTCGTCGGTTGGATCCAGCAGAGGAGCAGGCTTCACAGTGAGTAGCACCAACACTACACTTTAGCCCCAGATCACCCCCTGCACCCCAATTAACCCTTTGATCACCCCTTTGATCGCCCCTGTCAATCACTAGTGAAAGGAAAAAAGTGATCAGTGTAAACTGTCATTTTTTTTTCTCACTGGTATTGACTGTTAGGTTTTAGGGATAGTTTAGGCCCCTTGGTTAGGTAGTTTAGCGATTGTTTACCGCCCAGCCCACCGCACCGCAGTCACTTATTCGCTGCTTAGCGTATCGCTAATCAGCATTTGTACTTTTATAGTATCTGTAAGTGATCAGAACTGATCACAGTCAGATCTATAATAGTATTAGTGTCACTTTAGTTCGCCCTCCACCCAAAACGCAGTGTTTGCCCGATCAGGCCTGATCGGTCGCCCAAACGTGCGTTCACCCACGTCCGCCCCACCGCAGTGACAAAAAATATATATTTTTTTGATCACTGCACATTCACTTTACACGTGATGCGGCGATAAAAAAATCAGTTTTGATATTTTTTATCAACCGCAGCGGCCTCCGGTACTTCACTAGCCTCCCCTTTGTAAGACAGGCTTGCTTTTTTTCTTGGGTAGTCTCAGGGAATACCCCTAAATTTAGTAGCCCAAATGTCAAACAGGGGGTATTCTACTGAAGAGGCCTACAGGATTCTGACTCAGTCGGATGAGGAATGGGAACCCTCATCTGACGAATCTAGCGGGTCAGAATATGAACCTGTAGAAAGCAGTGGCACTCTGACCCAAAGTTCGGAGGAGGAGGTGGAGGTCCCTGATAGAACCAGGCGTACCCGGCCCCGTGTCGCTAGACCACAGGTTGCGCAGGATCCGCTTCAAGAGCAGCAGAGTGGGGCTGGCGCTGTCGGATCACGTGGTGAGGCATACACCAGCAGCGCAGCCCTCCCTGGACCTAGTACCAGCACTGCCGTACAACATGGTGAAGTGGCGAGCACCATAAGGGCAGTTGAAGCTGGTACGGTGGCACGTGCAGTAGTTACCCCGTCGCAGCCACCGCACAGACAGGCCCGTAGAGCTCCTAGAGTCCCTGAGGTGCTGGCAAACCCTGATTGGCAGTCACCAACTTCTGCCGCACCATTAGTTCCCCCTTTCACCGCCGAGTCTGGAGTTCGGGTTGAGACGGCTCAGATCGGTTCGGCCCTGGGATTTTTTGAGCTGTTCTTGACTGCGGAGCTCTTGGACTTAGTCGTGGCAGAGACCAACCAATATGCCACACAATTTATATCCGCCAACCCGGGAAGCTATTATGCCCAGCTTTTCCGGTGGAAACCAGTCCAAGTTTCCGAAATTAAAATTTTTCTGGGCCTTCTCCTCAACATGGGTCTAACCAAAAAGCATGAATTGCGGTCATATTGGTCCACGAACCCGATTCATCACATGCCCATGTTCTCTGCTGCTATGTCCAGGGCACGATTTGAGGCCATCCTGCGTTTCCTGCATTTTAGCGACAACACCACCTCCCGTCCCAGAGGCCACCCAGCTTTTGACCAGCTCCACAAAATTCGGCCCCTCATAGACCACTTCAACCAGAAATTTGCAGATTTGTATACCCCCAAGCAAAACATCTGCGTAGATGAGTCCCTAATACATTTTACCGGGCGCCTTGGCTTCAAACAATACATCCCAAGCAAGCGTGCCCGGTATGGGGTCAAATTGTATAAGCTCTGTGAAAGGGCCACAGGCTATACCCACAAATTTCGGATCTATGAGGGAAAAGATCAGACCCTGGAGCCGGTCGGTTGCCCTGACTACCTGGGGAGCAGTGGGAAGACAGTCTGGGACTTGGTGTCACCCTTATTTGGCAAGGGGTACCATCTTTATGTGGACAATTTCTACACAAGTGTGGCCCTCTTTAGGCATTTGTTTCTAGAACAGATTTGCGCCTGTGGCACCGCGCGAACTAGTCGCGTGGGCTTCCCCCAACGGCTCGTTACCACCCGTCTTGCAAGGGGGGAGAGGGCTGCCTTGTGTAACGAAGAACTGCTCGCGGTGAAATGGAGAGACAAGCGTGACGTTTACATGCTCTCCTCCATTCACGCAGACACGACAATCCAAATTGAGCGAGCAACCCGTGTCATTGAAAAGCCCCTCTCAGTCGACGACTATAATTTGCTCATGGGAGGGGTGGACTTCAATGACCAGATGTTGTCTCCCTATTTAGTTTCCCGACGCACCAGACGCTGGTATAAGAAGGTGTCTGTATATTTAATTCAATTGGCCCTGTACAATAGTTTTGTTCTCTACAGTAAGGCTGGGAGAACACGGTCCTTCCTCAAATTTCAGGAAGAGATCATCGAGAACCTCCTGTATCCAGAAGGTTCCGTGGCCCCATCCACCAGTGTAGTGAGCCGTCTACACGAGCGACATTTCCCCAGTGTCGTTCCTGGTACCTCAACCCAACCGTCACCCCGAAAAAGATGTCGTGTCTGTAGCAGGAGTGGAATAAGGCGTGACACCCGCTATTTCTGTCCTGACTGTCCTAACCACCCTGCCCTATGCTTTGGAGAGTGTTTCCGGAAGTACCACACACAGGTACACTTAGCATAGAGATTGCATCTCACAGGACAGGCACACAGGGCTATTAGGGCCCTTTTACTCACAGCTGCTGCAAACCTCTCCTTTCACCTGGGATAAAGTGCAAAACGTACTTCGCCACATCTTTGGGCGATTTGCACTTTGCACATTGTCCCATGGGGAAGGAGAGGTTTGTTCTATAAAGGTAAAAAAAAAAAAAAAAAAAAAAACACCAGTAAGCAAAAAAGTTAACTTCAGTTTAAAAAGTTAAAAAAAAGTTTATATGTTCTGTTCCAAAGTTATTATAAAGTTAATAAAATTTATTGCGTTGCGGCCTGGTTTTTTCTTTTTTGTTTTGTTTTTTTTACCTTCCAGGTGGACCAACCGATCGACTAGCTGCAGCACTGATGTGCATTCTGACAGAAGCATTGCGCTGCTGTCAGATTACACACAAGTCGGTGTATGCGGCGCTGCAAGACGAGATTTCTCCTCTGCAGTAAAAGATACGTTTGCCGAGGCATATGAGCTGAGGAGGTGGCGGTGTTCATATGCTTTGGCAAACACTTTGTATATATATAAAAAAAAAAAAAATCCCGGCAATGATTTATTCATCCACATCGATTGATGTGAATGGATAAATCTGGTTTGCCAGGGCATACGAGCTAAAAGGGTATGGATGTTGGGCGGAGCTCCTATGTCCTGGCAGACGCCTTTCCCCTCCTATTTCTTTTTTTGGCAGAGATTTTTTCATCCACATTGATCGATGCGAATGAAGAAATCTGTGCCGTTCATTTTTTTCTTTCAGCCCAGAGGCTGAACGGAAAAAAAAAATCTCATTACCTGTATGCTCAATATAAGGAGAATAGCAGAAACTCCTAATGCTGGGCATACATGTAATGATTGCGGAGACCCTCAAATGCCAGGGCAGTACAAACACCCCACAACTGACCCCATTTTGGAAAGAAGACACCCCAAGGTATTCGCTGAGGGGCATATTGAGTCCATGAAAGATTGAAATTTTTGTCCCAAGTTAGCGGAAAGGGAGACTTTGTGAGAAAAAAACAAAAAAAAATCAATTTCCGCTAACTTGTGCCAAAATATTTTTTTTTCTATGAACTCGCCATGATGCTCATTGAATACCTTGGGGTGTCTTCTTTCCAAAATGGGGTCACATGTGGGGTATTTATACTGCCCTGGCATTTTAGGGGCCCCAAAGCGTGAGAAGAAGTTTGGTATCCAAATGTCTAAAAATGCCCTCCTAAAAGGAATTTGGGCACCTTTGCGAATCTAGGCTGCAAAAAAGTGTCACACATGTGGTATCGCCGTACTCAGGAGAAGTTGGGGAATGTGTTTTGGGGTGTCATTTTTTTATACAAAGTTGGCATTTGACCAAGATATTTATCTCACCCAGCATGGGTATATGTAAAATGACACCCCAAAACACATTGCCCAACTTCTCCTGAGTACGGAGATACCATATGTGTGACACTTTTTTTGCAGCCTAGGTGGGCAAAGGGGCCCATATTTCAAAGAGCACCTTTTGGATTTCACCGGCCATTTTTTACAGATTTTGATTTCAAACTCCTTACCACACATTTGGGCCCCTAGAATGCCAGGGCAGTATAACTACCCCACAAGTGACCCCATTTTGGAAAGAAGACACCCCAAGGTATTGCCTGATGGGCATAGTGAGTTCATAGAAGTTTTTATTTTTTGTCACAAGTTAGTGGAATATGAGACTTTGTAAGAAAAAAAAAGAAAAAAAAAATCATCATTTTCCACTAACTTGTGACAAAAAATAAAAAGTTCTATGAACTCACTATGCCCATCAGCGAATACCTTAGGGTGTCTACTTTCCGAAATGGGGTCATTTGTGGGGTGTTTGTACTGTCTGGGCATTGTAGAACCTCAGGAAACATGACAGGTGCTCAGAAAGTCAGAGCTGCTTCAAAAAGCGGAAATTCACATTTTTGTACCATAGTTTGTAAATTTATATATGGATGTCGTTTTTTTTTTGCTAAATTTTACACCTGAAAGTGAAAAATGTCATTTTTTTGCAAAAAAATTGTAAAATTTCGATTAATAACAAAAAAAGTAAAAATGTCAGCAGCAATGAAATACCACCAAATGAAAGCTCTATTAGTGAGAAGAAAAGGAGGTAAAATTCATTTGGGTGGTAAGTTGCATGACCGAGCAATAAACGGTGAAAGTAGTGTAGGTCAGAAGTGTAAAAAGTGGCCTGGTCATTAAGGGTGTTTAAGCTATAGGGGCTGGGGTGGTTAATTTCTGAGTAAAACGTTTGCTACATTCCGAACATGAATATGGCTTCTCCCCAGTGTAAAATATTTCTCACATTCTATACATGAATACATCTTCTCCCCTGTGTGAATTCTCTGATGTTTGACAAATTTTGATTTATGGCTAAAGTATTTCCCACACTCAAGACATAGAAATGGCTTCTCCTCTGTGTAAATTCTCTGATGTTTAACACAATCTGAGTGACAAGTAAAACATTTCTCACAATCCAAACATGAATACGGTTTCTCCCCTGTGTGAATTCTCTGATGGACAACAAGAGAAGATTTCTGAGTAAAACATTTCCCACAGTCTGAACATGAATACAGCTTCTCTCCCGTGTGAACTCTCTGATGCCTCTCAAGATCTGATTTGTAAGTAAAACATTTCCGACAGTCTGAACATGGATACTGAGTCTTCTTTGCGCGATGTTTTTCAAGTTGAAGAACTGATTTCAAAACAAAATGTTTCCCACGTTCTGAACATGAATATGGCTTTTCCCCTGTGTGAATTCTCTGATGGCTCATAAAATGTGAATTCTGAGTAAAACATTTCCCACATTCTGAACATGAATATAACTTCTTCTCTTTCTGAGCTCCCACACCCCTTTTGTGGCTTGCATTCTGGTTAACAGTCTGTGATGAATCAAAAAATCGGATTTGTTTTAAAGGGTCAGATGACAGAGTTTTGCTGTGAAGGGTGGATGGTACATCTGGGATAATGGCACAATCTTCATACGTAGCTGATGTGACACCCGGATCATCTGCATTTTAATCTGCACATATTAATTGTCTCTCTGAGCTCCCAGTACAGTCATCTGACAAGAACAACATTTTGTAGAATTATTTTTAAATAATCTAAATTTTTTAAATAATATTGATATTTTTTAACATATAAAAATGCACTTTAGTGCAGGGCAGTAGAGAGGAACAGTGCGGTGATGTATGAGGAAGCCATAGCTATGGAGTCAGCGTAAGGCCGGATTACTATTCTCTATTAAAATCCTTTGTATAAAATAATCTGCCTTAAAGGGAACCTGTCACCTGTAGTACGTGGCCCTCACTGGGGGCAGCATAGTGTAGTCACAGGCCCGGTGATTTCAGCGGTCTGTCACATCTGTGCTGGCAGTCAGTACTGAGAAGCCGAACCCCACAATGTGCACCAGGGCTGTTAGGGAGACGAGTCCGATAAGACTGACTACCTCTACCCTCCCCTGCCTCCGGACCAAGACTGACTGGTTTTCCTATGCACAACTGGAAAGAATCCTGCCAGTGAATGTCGGGAGGAGGCGGACGGTGGGGGTAGTGAGCCTCATCAGACTCATCTCCCTCCCATCGCTGGCATGTGCTGTGGGGTTTGGCCTATCAGTAATCTAAAAATAGTGACTGCCAGCACAGAAGTGATAGGTTCCCTCTAAAGAGCATCTGTCAGCAGGATCAACCCTATTAAACCAGGCTTACTGCTTGTTCGAGTTAATCATACTGAGTGAAACGACCCCTCTGTTCTTTAGCAAGAGCTCCAAAACTGCATGCGAGGATCAGGAATTATAAGTAAATATAATTGGGGGAAGGGGGGGGGGGGTAGAGCAGCAGTAAATCGCCAGGAGGAAATGTTAGAAGAAATAACATTCCTCTTCCATGGCTGAGATCTATGACTAAGCCCCCATACTCTTACAGCCAACTGAACATTCAAATAATCGCCCCTAGAATTGGAAGAGTCATTGCACAGGTGTCAGGAGGACCAGGAACCTACAGTGGAGGTGGGAGCCGAAATCCTATGAAGTGGCATGGCAGCCCAATCCTCATAATTTTGACACCTTGCACATTCATAATTTGGACACCAGAATCCAGTGCAGTCCAAAGTGTGACATGAGGCCTGTGAAATGCTGCAAAGAGGGACACCAACACGTCCAGGAGATTCATGGAAGACACCTGTCACCCTGATATTACTGAGCAAATCCTGGAGAGTCACAGCGCAGACCTGAGGGAGTCGTTACCACCTTGGTGTAATGGGCTAGGATCAGCGGGAACATTCCTACTGCTTCATCTTCTCCTGTCTACTAGTATGTTTGGGGCAGTTGCTATGTATTATACAGTAGCTGATCTCTTGCTCAGCCGACCTCTCTTCTGTAGCTCACCTTGTTTGGAGAGGAGCTCCTGACTGGTTAGCCTCGCTGTAAATATTCCTAGTTTCGGCAGGGGGCTGCTGGTTATAGTGTAAGCTCTGTGCTTTTCAGTCCAGTAATCCTTTTATTTTCTAGTATCTCTCCTAGTTTTCTTCATCAGTGTACCTTTGTTCTTATGGTTATGGTGGATTTACACAAGTCAATTATTGGGCATATTATCGGGAACGACCGTACCTGCGAACGCTTATTCCCGACAATTTGCCCCTTTAAATGTGCCGCTGATCACCTAATGAACGAGCAAAACAGGTATTACTGTCCTCCTGTTTTTTTTAGGGTCAGTTTTCAGATTAGTGTTTTCCATAGGAATGTCTTTAGGGTCAATGAGTGTCAGTGATGGTATTGGGGTCAGCGTCTAAGGACAGATCTAGGGAAAGATTCAGGGAAAGCTCCAGTCGGGGTCACTTATTGTCTGTTAAATCATCCGCTCACCATATAACCCCCATCATCCGTTTGTTCCACCATCTGATTACCATCCCCATCTTAGTCCAGTCATCTACTGATGAGTTCTATAGCTGATATGTGCTTTGTATTATTCTTCATGGGACGGTCCGGCTGTTACACAGTTTGGTCCTACTGTAAGTCCTGGGGGGTATCTGAGTACTGGAGGACACTGTTAGGACCTGGGGAAGGCGCCTGCTATAGGGGGAAGTCCAGTTCAGGGTCATTACAGTTACAGATTCGTCTCTGCTTCATGTAGTGGTCACTACTCACCTGGGCTCTTATCTGTAGGAATCTCCTCCTTACACTGGTCATCACCCCTCACATCTGTCTCTGTAGGAATGTCCTCCTCACACTGGTCATCACCCCTCACATCTGTCTCTGTAGGAATGTCCTCCTTACACTGGTCATCGCCCCTCACATCTGTCTTTGTAGGAATCTCCTCCTTGTATTCCTCATCGCCCCTCACATCTGTCTCTGTAGGAATCTCCTCCTTGTATTCCTCATCGCCCCTCACCTCTGTCTCTGTAGCATTAATATTGCGCAGATCTTCATCCCGATATAAAATCTGTGAAGCAAATATTGTAAGTTACAGGACAGTCAGAGAAGTTGCAAAAAATGTTTTACATGACCACAAAAGATCGGTAAAGGGGTCATCATCCAACTTTAACCTTTTTTAACAGATCCCTTCAGAGTGACCGGACTTGTGGTGGGTT
Organism: Bufo bufo; assembly: GCF_905171765.1. Classification (NCBI taxonomy): domain Eukaryota; kingdom Metazoa; phylum Chordata; class Amphibia; order Anura; family Bufonidae; genus Bufo; species Bufo bufo. Next base: position 554,437,540 of record NC_053393.1, on the reverse strand, counting down.
CATACTTACCTGATCCCCATCACTGGTTGTCGGCTTCATCACTCCACGACCGCCTCCGCAGGTACTGTGACTCTGGGAATCAACATCCCATTGATGGGGGCATGTGACCACTGCAGCCAATCACTGGACGCAGCAGTGGCCAGTGATAGGGAAAATTTACGTTACCTGACCATCCTGTGGAAGGAGAGGACGCGGACATCTCTCTGGTGTTGTCCTCTGACTGGATCTCTCTGCAGGAGACACAGAGACTGGACTCAGACTTTACAGACAGAGAATTCCAGGACATTTGTATTTAGTCCTGTCTGTTACCTGGAGATGTGAGGAGCTGGTCCTCCTCCATCATCACCTCCTTCTACAGCCGTCCTATCCTCCTCCATCATCACCTCCTTCTACAGCCGTCCTATCCTCCTCCATCATCACCTCCTTGTACAGACCCTTGTGTCCTTCTAAATACTCCCACTCCTCCATGGAGAAATAGACAGCGACATCCTGACACCTTATAGGAACCTGACAACACAATGACACCGTCATCACCCAGACCCCTCCAGTGCTGTGACTGTAAAATGTCCCAGCATTCCCGACGGTGTCACCTTTCCAGTCAGCAGCTCCATCATCTTGTGGACGACTTCTAGGATCTTCTCATTCTTCTTCTCATGTATCAGATTACTAGACGTCTTCTTCACCGTGGAGTAATCCTGTTCATTGAAGACATAATAATAAATGTCACCATGTACATTCCAGAGTCCATCACTTCTACAGCCATGTCCACCTGTAATTACCATAGATAGTGGTGTAATGTGACATTATCAGAACCTCTCACCTCTCCAGTCACATCACCTGTAATTACCATAGATAATGGTGTAATGTGACATTATCAGAACCTCTCACCTCTCCAGTCACATCCCCTGTAATTACCATAGATAATGATGTAATGTGACATCATCAGAACCTCTCACCTCTCCAGTAAGCAGGAAGAGGATCTCTAGGGTAAGATTTAATATCCTCTCCGCCATCTTGTCCCTGTCTCCATCCATTATCTGGTACTGATGATGTCATCGGACAATCTTATATTACAGGAACCTGAAAGGAAGAAGAGGAGTCAATGTAGAATCCGCATGAAATCCCATAGAAATGCTTATAATGACCAGAGATGATGAGGGACATTTGGGGAGAAATCAGAGGAGATGAGGTCTGGATTGATGACTAGAAGATCTCATCAGGGCAGTTCCTCCATGTTTGAGGTCACAGCAGTGTAAAGTATGGTGCACCCTCACACGACCCCTACATACAATCCCTGGCTGAAGTGGTGATACACCCGACCAATCAGCTGTTTGAGGAGACCGTGGCTCGCCGGTGAGCGCTGCAGTCTTCTCGCAGGTCACCAAGCACCGTCTTTTGTAAAGTGGTTGTGCTTGATATCGCAGCTGTGACCGGTGAATGTGACATCACATGGCCTTGGAAGAGGCGTCAGAGGTCACCGAGCGTAGCAGCCTCTTCATACAGCTGATCGGTGGGGTCCCAGGAGTAGGAGCCCCCCGATCTCATGACCTATCCTGAAGATCGGCCAGCAATATGATAATTCCAGAAAACCCCTTTGACACCACTACTTTATAAGAGGGTCTACAGGAATGTCCAGTTCACCCGGAGGAAGTCTTCTGGGTGAACCGGATACAAGGAGGGAAGACGCCAGTGATGACGTCCAGACCGGTCGTGGAGGGACAGGAAGAAGATTTCTGTTCTTCCTTCTTGATCCCATTCATCTCTAGTTCAGGTCAAATATTGACCAACGACCCGATTCTGGGGCCGGAGCCAGACGTTGTTTTTTCGAAGGCCCCAATTTACATAATAAATTGTTTCCCAGCAGCTCGAGACCAGATCCGGTTCATCATTCACATGGAGGCTGCATCGGAAGGAGCGGAACGTTAGAACTGCCTGAGCTGTATCTGCAGGACTGACTGGACAGTGAGGGGACTGTAACCTGTGACCACGTAGGTGTGGACTGTGCGGAGCCCCACGTGGCCTGCAGCATGTGGGACACGCCCTGCGCAAGTTACAAATCAGGACACGAGAAGATGGAATATAAAGAGGGGTCTAGAAAAGCAGCGTGTGGCTCTGCATCTCCAGCCTGGACGTGATCCCTAAGGCCTCTTTCACACGAGCATGACGGATTAGGTCCGGATGCGTTCAGTGGAATTCACACCATTTTGCAAGCAAGTTCAGTCAGTTTTGTCTGCGATTGCATTCAGATTTTTCTGCGTGGGTGCAATGCGTTTTGATGCGTTTTTCACGCGCGTGATAAAAAAACTGATGGTTTACAAACAACATCTCTTAGCAACCATCAGAGAAAAACGCATTGTATCCGCACTTTCTTGCAGATGCAATGTGTGAAAAAACGCTGAATATAGAATATGCTGCGTTTTTCACGCAACGCAGAACTGATGCGTGTAAAAAAACACTTGTGACAAATACCATGCCTCGTGCCCGCTTGACATCACCTACGTCGAGCTCACGAGACGCAGTATGGTCACTTGTTACCAACGCGTGACGTTATGCCCTCCAGAGGAGCAGGTAAGGTCAGCTTGGTACAGTTTACACAGACACCTTCTGTCCACGCGGGCACAGAGAGGCGACAAGCTGAGGGAGCCTTTTCACTGCCGCAATGAAACAGCGCTGTCTCAGCTCGGATAATCTGCCACCAGCTTCTCGTTTGATATAAGCCCGGTCCGCTAATGGGATTATATAGGGTGAGAAACCAACCCGCGGTAGCTTATAACTAGGCCGAAACACGGATGTGGGGATTTCGTGATCGAGATACAAGACAGCACAAGATTAAATTATATATTTAATCGCCTTAAGGGCACACTAGAGATAACGCAATATACACAGACAATATATACAGTGGTCTGAGGTTACATATACAGGTGATATAGGTACAACAGGGTTAAGCAGAGTAAAAGTCAGTTACCGGGTAGATGGAAGTTCCTTTGGGTCATAATGGTGGAATAATCCTTGGCTGCAGTCACGTAGGGGCAGTGAGGTCAGCTGGTTCCTGGTCTCTCCAAACACATTGGCACGATGTGACCCCCTTCAGAAAAGACACCGCCCGCTGGCTTGCATGGGCTTATGACCTATAGCCGGCCGCTCCCCTCCCTGCCTATGGGTAGGGTCCACTCCTCCTCCTCTGGTGCTGGCAGAAAATGACCCATAAAACTCTTTGGGGCTCATAGCTCCAGACCAGAATGTCGCAGGAAGATGGTCCAGGGCCCAATTGATCCGCCTGGGTTCCGGCTACAACTAGAGTCCAAGCATGGTACCGTTATTTGGTTTCTGTGGGGAGATATGTATATCTCCCCTCCCGGGCATCCTAGCATCAAGCCAGGACCACGTGGATGTTTGGCTTTGCCCCAGGATCGCAAAAAGATGACCGAATTATCCCTGGGATGGATGGACGATTCATAATTCCTTATGAAATGTAGGTGCCAACATGTCTGGGAGGTATCATTGATCCTGGGCAAGGGCTGAGACCTCCTGCTGGGGGTTTTCCTGCAGGATTAGCTTGCTTCCAACCTGGCTGGTTGAGGTGTGACTTTATCCACCTGGGGCCACCTTGAAGCCTGGAACCCTGGGGGGTTTTCTCCCTTGCTATCTGACAGCAGATGGCTGGGGGGTGAGAACATTCTTTGTATGTACACTGACTGTGTACATGCAAAGGGTGAATCAAATGACAATCATGGCTGCCAGTAATTTATAATCCATATTCCTCACACCGCTCCTGTACACAGACCCATTGAAATGAATGGGTCAGGATTCAGTCCGGGTGCTACGTGTTCACGTCACGCATTGCACCCGTGCGGAAAACTCGCTCGTGTGAAAGGGGCCTAAGGGCTGGACCTGGTGAGAGATAAGGAAGGGAAGATCCGGTGAAGGCCATTAATCAGAGGGAAGCTGAATGGTCCACGTGTCATGGACCTCACAGCTAAACAGGACAGTTACCTAAACAGGACCTCACCCTCCCGGCTGGTACAGAAGGAACCCCAGTGTGACAAGGATGATAGGTAAGTAGTCATGGAGATGACCATGGGGAACCTCCTCTCTGATTGGTAGTTTATAGTCACGTGGTATTTAAAAAGCTGGAAGCAGCAACTTTGAACAATTAACATTGGATTCTATGTATTTTACTTTTTAACAGGAATTGGCAGATGTTTAACCCCTTAATAATAGGGAAATTTTCCACTTTCATTTTTTACTCCCAGCCTTCCCAGGGCCATAACTTTTTTTTTCCCCCTTAACATAAGATGACGAGGACGTTAACATCGCCGTATGAGGACTTGTTATTTGTGGGACCAGTTGTACTTTGTAATGGCGCCATTTACGGTTGCATACAATGCAGTGGGAAGCGGGGAAAAAATTCCAACTGGGGGGATTAAAAAAAAACAAAAAAAACACAATTCCGCCAGTTTTATGGGTTTTGCTTTTTCAGCATTTCCTCACCTGTTCCCCTCATCCTCTGGTCAGTACGATTACAGCGATACCACATTTATAGAGTTTTTCTTGTGTTTTAATACTGAAAAAATAAAAACTTTGGAAAAAAAATAATGTTTTCTTTGCATCACCATCTTCTGACCGCCATAACTTGTGCGGCGCTGTGTGCGCATTCTGAGTCTGTGCTTCTCATTGATGCCATATTGGGGTGTGGATGAAGTTTTTTCCATTTTGTCATTGGCGCTAAATATTTGTATATTTTAATAGTGATGACGTTTCCTCAGGCGAAGGTGCCCAAGATGTGTATTGTTAAATTGTTTATGTACTTTTTATTTTGGGGAAGGAAGGGGTGATTTGAATTTTTTGTGGTCATGAGCCCCAGTGGACGTGGCGGCTGCTGCTGGATCGGGCGTCATATTTAAAGTGCCTGCCGTATATACATGTTGCTGTTTTTATCCCGTTTTCGGCTTCTCCCTGTGAGGAATATGGATTATTATTTAATGACACCCATGTTCCCACACCAGCCATCTGCTGTCAGATAGAAGAGGTAGTGAACTCCACAGGGGGCCCTTCTTCAAAGCCCAGCCAAATGGCAGAGAACTTCTAGCAGGCCACCTTTGTTTACAATTTCTCACCTCCATTCAGATAGCACGGATTCTGCAGGGGATCTAAGCCATTCACCACTTCAATGAAATTATCAGACATCATGGAACCGGTGGTTCATAAGGAATTATGAATCGCCCGTCCATCACAGACATAAACCAGATACATATTTGTGTCCCTGTGGCCACGATGAACAGGCCCGTGGTCAGAGTTTGGTGGTGGGATGCCTGGGAAAAGAGATATACATACAGTACAGACCAAAAGTTTGGACACACCTCATGCAAAGGGTTTTCTTTATTTTCATGACTATGAAGGCATCAAAACTATGAATTAACACATGTGGAATTATATACATAACAAACAAGTGTGAAACAACTGAAAATATGTCATATTCTAGGTTCTTCAAAGTAGCCACCTTTTGCTTTGATTACTGCTTTGCACACTCTTGGCATTCTCTTGATGAGCTTCAAGAGGTAGTCCCCTGAAATGGTCTTCCAACAGTCTTGAAGGAGTTCCCAGAGATGCTTAGCACTTGTTGGCCCTTTTGCCTTCACTCTGCGGCCCAGCTGACCCCAAACCATCTCGAATGGGTTCAGGTCCGGTGACTGTGGAGGCCAGGTCATCTGGCGCAGCACCCCATCACTCTCCTTCATGGTCAAATAGCCCTTACTTTCAAAGTTTTCCCAATTTTTTCGGCTGACGTTTTTCTTTACTTAGCTGATTTTTTCTTGCCATAATACAAATTCTAACAGTCTATTCAGTAGGACTATCAGCTGTGTATCCACCTGACTTCTCCTCAATGCCACTGATGGTCCCAACCCCATTTATAAGGCAAGAAATCCCACTTATTAAACCTGACAGGGCACACCTGTGAAGTGAAAACCGTTTCAGGGGACTACCTCTTGAAGCTCATCAAGAGAATGCCAAGAGTGTGCAAAGCAGTAATCAAAGCAAAAGGTGGCTACTTTGAAGAACCTAGAATATGACATATTTTCAGTTGTTTCACACTTGTTTGTTATGTATATAATTCCACATGTGTTAATTCATAGTTTTGATGCCTTCAGTGTGAATCTACAATTTTCATAGTCATGAAAATAACGAAAATTCTTTGAATGAGAAGGTTTGTCCAAACTTTTGGTCTGTACTGTATCTCCCCACAGAAACCAAATAACGGTACCATGCTTGGACTCTACTGGTAGCCGGAACCCAGGCGGATCCATTGGTCCCAGAACCACCTCCCTGTGACATTCTGGTCTGAGCCATGAGCCCTAATCGGTTTTGTGACTTATTTGCTGCCAGCCCCAGAAGAGGGGGAGTGGACTCCTCCCAGAGGCCGGGATGGGAGGAGCCGGCTAATGTCAAAAGGCTTGTGCCAGCAAGCAGGCGTGTCTTTTTTTCTGAAGGGGTGTCACATCGTGCCATGTGTTTAGAGAGTCCTGCAAACTGCTGACATCACTGCCTCCCATGTGACTACAGCTAAGAACTCATCACAACCCAAAGGACTCATATACCTGGTAAACTGACTTTTGTTCTGCTTAAGCTTGGTTGTACCCCATCATCTATATTTGTAACCTCAGACCACTGGATATATTTTCTGTGTATATTGTGTTATGTCTAGTGATCCCTTAAAGGGGTTCGCCGGGCTTTACCTTTTTTTAGTTCCTCCAACCCAGGCGCAGTACGCACAATGTACGCAGTACAGTGCGCATGCGCCAGTCTCCCTGCTCCAGCTTCGTACAAATTTACACTGCGCATGCGCCGGTATCTCAAGTGAGGGAAGCAGCAGAAACTGCTTCCTACAGTTTCATTTCAACTTCAACAATGGATTGCAAAGGGGGCACATGAGGGGCAGTGTGGATGGAAAAGGGGGCACATGAGGGGCACTGTGAATGGCAATGGGGGCACATGAGGGGCACTGTGAATGGCAATGGGGGCACATGAGGGGCACTGTGAATGGCAATGGGGGCACATGAGGGGCACTGTGAATAGCAATGGGGGCACATGAGGGGCACTGTGAATGGCAATGGGGGCACATGAGGGGCACTGTGAATGGCAATGGGGGCACATGAGGGGCACTGTGAATGGCAATGGGGGCACATGAGGGGCACTGTGAATAGCAATAGGGGCACATGAGGGGCACTGTGAATGGCAAAGGGGGCACATTAGGGGCACTGTGGATGGCAAAGGGGGCACATGAGGGGCACTGTGGATGGCAAAGGGGGCACATGAGGGGCACTGTGGATGGCAAAAGGGGCACATGAGGGGCACTGTGGATGGCAAAGGGGGCACATGGGGGGCACTGTGGATGGCAAAGGGGGCACATGAGGGGCACTGTGGATGGCAAAGGGGGCACACGAGGGGCACTGTGGATGGCAAAGGGGGCACACGAGGAGCACTGTGGATGGCAATGGGGGCACACGAGGGGCACTGTGGATGCCAATGGGGGCACACGAGGGGCACTGTGGATGGCAATTGGGGCACACGAGGGGCACTGTGGATGGCAATGGGGGCACATGAGGGGCATTGTGGATGGCAATGGGGGCACACGAGGGGCATTGTGGATGGCAATGGGGACACACGAGGGACACTGTGAATGGCAAAGTAGTACATGAGGGTAACTGTGGATGGCACACAAAGGGCACTGGATGGCACATGAGGATGGCAATAGTGGCACTGGATAGCACAATGGGGGCATTGGATGGCAAAAAGGGAGCACTGTGGTTGTCACTGTTATGGGGGCTCAGTATAAGTGATAGGGCTCATCCACAGAACAGTATCCGTTTTGCGGTCTGCAAGTCGGGGATCCACTAAATATAGTTACTGTCCGTGTGCGATTTTGACATCGTTTTGCAGTCCCATTGAGTTTTATGGGTTTTAGATCTGCATTATGAGGATCAGAAAAGGACATGTTCTTTTCTTTGCAGAACTGACACACGGATGTGGAGAGCACAGCGACGTCCTCAGTCTGTCTACATCCGTATGTCAGTTCCAGTAAAGACAGAACATGTCCTATTCTGGTCCTCAAAATGAGGACCTCAAATCCATAGAACTCAATGGGACTGCAAAAAATGTGGATCGCAAAATGGATACGGTCGTGTGCATAAGGGATTAGATACACAGCTCAGCAGGCAGGATCATACAAAATGGGATTAGATACACAGTTTAGCAGGCTGTATCATAGAAGATGGGATTAGATATACACCAGCAGGCAGTATCGCACACAACAGGATGCAGGGGCGGACTGAGAACCCTCAGGGCCCCCGGGCAAAATAAATCAAGGGCCCCCTTACAGGCCCCACCCATGTTCTGCTGCAAGCCCCACCCTTGTCCCGCCTCGATGCCCCGCCTCCAGCCACACCCTACACAATCTTTAATAAGATTTCAAAGTTAAAGTGACACAAAAGGCACCCAGACCCCTTCAGCTCATTGCTGTGGTCTGGGTACAGTGTCCCTTTTGCAAATCGAGCTGCAATGTTCTAGAGAAGCTGCATTGTTTACGTTCCAGCAATAAGTCGGCCTCTAGAGGCCGGCAGCCACCTGAGGGCTTCCTGGATTAAAACAGACCTTTGGTCCGGTATCTGACGCTGGACGTCCTCACACTCGCCATGATGACCTCCAGGGTCAGGTTTTTCCCCATAGGAAAGCATTGATTCAATGGGGTGATCTAATCTCAGCGTCCATTAGTGAGCCTCTGTTAGAAGCAGTGTGGGCATAACTACTGTGAAGGGGGCACATATCTGGGCATAACTACTGTGAAGGGGGCACATATCTGGGCATAACTACTATGAAGGGGGCACATATCTGGGCATAACTACTATGAAGGGGGCACATGTCTGGGCATAACTACTGTGAAGGGGGCACATATCTGGGCATAACTACTGTGAAAGCGGGGGAGGCCCTTCACAGTAGTTATTAACCCCTTTCAGCAGTCCCTCCTTCAGTGAATGGGGGACTGCTGAAAGGGGTTAATAACTACTGTGAAGGGGGCACATATCTGGGCATAACTACTGTGAAAGCGGGGGAGGCCCTTCACAGTAGTTATTAACCCCTTTCAGCAGTCCCTCCTTCAGTGAATGGGGGACTGCTGAAAGGGGTTAATAACTACTGTGAAGGGGGCACATATCTGGGCATAACTACTGTGAAGGGGGCACATATCTGGGCATAACTACTGTGAAAGGGGGGGAGGCCCTTCACAGTAGTTATTAACCCCTTTCAGCAGTCCCCCCTTCAGTGAATGGGGGACTGCTGAAAGGGGTTAATAACTACTGTGAAGGGCCTAGCCGTCTGAGCAACCCCACAGATCATCCCCCCACCCACCTTGTACTTGTTCCACTGATCCGCTACTTGCGGGCTACATGGGCATGAGTTCAGTCACTTCGGTGCGAAATCCCATCCTGCGGCGCGTGATCCCGTGAGACCCGTGACCTACAGCGGCGGGTCTTGCGGGATCACGCGCTGCAGGACGGGATTGCGCACCGAAGTGACTGAACTCATTCCCGCGCAGCCCACAAGTAGCGGAACAATTACAAGAGGGGTGGGGAATAGCCAAATAAAAAATATTTTTAACCAAAAGGTGTTATGGGGGCTCTGTGGATGGCACTGTTATGGGGGCTCTGTGGATGGCACTGTTATGGGGGCTCTGTGGATGGCACTGTTGTGGGGGCTCTGTGGATGGCACTGTTGTGGGGGCTCTGTGGATGGCACTGTTATGGGGGCTCTGTGGATGGCACTGTTGTGGGGGCTCTGTGGATGGCACTGTTGTGGGGGCTCTGTGGATGGCACTGTTGTGGGGGCTCTGTGGATGGCACTGTTGTGGGGGCTCTGTGGATGGCACTGTTATGGGGGCTCTGTGGATGGCACTGTTGTGGGGGCTCTGTGGATGGCACTGTTATGGGGGCTCTGTGGATGGCACTGTTGTGGGGGCTCTGTGGATGACACTGTTATGGGGGCTCTGTGGATGGCACTGTTGTGGGGGCTCTGTGGATGGCACTGTTGTGGGGGGGATCTGTGGGTGACACATATATAGCACCTTATGCTATATATGTGTCATCCACAGATCCCCCCATAACAGTGTCTCTGTGAGTGAATGATCCCCAATACAGGGTCTGGGGGCCGGCATCTGGTGTTGTAATGGCAGCAGGGCCCGCTCACTGTAATACTAATATTCATATGTGAACAACTTGAAATCCTCTGCGATCCTCTCCCTCTCTGTACTCACAAACTCAGTAGCAGGCCGGGCGGCAGCGCAACTCACGTCACACGCCTGCTCCTCCCAGTTTATGAATAAAGCAGGCGGAGCCAGTGGCGTTGCTAGGGCTGGTGTCACCCAGTGCGGTAGAAAATGGTGTCACCCAATCCCCCCCCCCCCCCCCCCCCCCCCCGAAGCAATAATTTTTTTGCCATATATGGGGGCTATGGTTGTGCTGCTGCCATAGGGGGCATCCGTTAGCTCAGCAGACCCCCCCCTAGCAGTCAGAGCCTGGTCTCGGGAGGGGCACTTCCAGATTATTTTCTGTCCACCACCACAAAACAATGGTGCTTATAGAACAGACTACACAGTGTAGAGGTATACTGTATATTGTGTGGCACAGTGTAGAGGTATACTGTATATTGTGTGGCACAGTGTAGCGGTATACTGTATATTGTGGGGCACAGTGTAGCGGTATACTGTATATTGTGGGGCACAGTGTAGCGGTATACTGTATATTGTGGGGCACAGTGTAGCGGTATACTGTATATTGTGTGGCACAGTGTAGAGGTATACTATATATTGTGTGGCACAGTGTAGAGGTATACTGTATATTGTGGGGCACAGTGTAGCGGTATACTGTATATTGTGGGGCACAGTGTAGCGGTATACTGTATATTGTGGGGCACAGTGTAGCGGTATACTGTATATTGTGGGGCACAGTGTAGAGGTATACTGTATATTGTCGGGCACAGTGTAGAGGTATACTGTATATTGTGGGGCACAGTGTAGCGGTATACTGTATATTGTGGGGCACAGTGTTGAGGTATACTGTATATTGTGGGGCACAGTGTAGAGGTATACTGTATATTGTGTGGCACAGTGTAGAGGTATACTGTTTATTGTGGGGCACAGTGTAGCGGTATACTGTATATTGTGGGGCACAGTGTAGGCTATATGTGTATAACATAAACATATTTCATATGAAAACTTACAGTTACTTGGCTTGGCTCTTGGGGATCTCGGACACCACTAACACTTTGGCCGGGGGCTCGGCGGAGCTGATGTTGTGTTTCATCCTAATGAGAAAGATTTCATAATAAGGATTTGGAGAAGGGGCAGAGGGATAGCAGAGCAGGGAGAGGCTGGTGCTGCTACTAGGGGGTCATATCATGGGGGAGTAATAAAGCCCACCATAATGCCCCCCCTAGTAGAAATAATTCTCCTTTTAATGTGACAGTGCAAAAAATACCCCCTTGTAATGCCCCCAGTTGATGTCCCCATAGTGCCTCCATAATGTCCCAGTATAAAATACCCCTATATAGTGCCCCCAGTAAATTCCCCCATAGTGCTCCTCTCCCCCCTTCCTGCTAGTGCCCCCCATAATGTACCAGTATAAAATGCCCCATATATAGTGCCCCAGTAGATGCCCTCAGTGTCCGGCCTCTGATAGGCTGCCGGCCTAGTGTCCCCCATAATGCCCCCCAATAATGTGCCAGTAAGTGTCCCCATAGATGCCCCCCCATCATGTGCCAGTATTAAGTGCCTCTCTCCTCCCCCCCACATGTCCCAGTATCATAGTGCCACCCCCCCAATGTGCCAGTATCAAGTGCCTCTCTTCTTCCCACCCCCATGTGCCAGTATCATAGTGCCAAACCCCCCATGTGCCAGTATCAAGTGCCTCTCTCTTCCCCCCATGTCCCAGTATCATAGTGTCACCCCCCCCCCAAAAAAAAAGTGCCAGTATCAAGTGCCTCTCTCCTTCCCCCCATGTGCCAGTATCATAGTGCCAACCCCCCCCCATGTGCCAGTATCAGGTGCCAACCCCCCACCCCCCCTATGTGCCAGTATCAGGTGCCTCTCTCCTCCCCCCCATGTGCCAGTATCCTAGTGCCAACCCCCCTCCCGTCCTCCCCATGTGCCAGTATCAGGTGCCAACCCCCCACATGTGCCAGTATCAGGTGCCAACCCAACCCCCCTCCCCCCATGTGCTAGTATCAGGTGCCAACCCCCCCCCCCATGTGCCAGTATCAGGTGCCTCTCTCCTTCCCCTCCCCATGTGCCAGTATCAGGTGCCAACCCCCCCCCCCCATGTGCAAGTATCAAGTGCCTCCCGCTCCCCCCATGGCAGTAACAGTCGGGTATAAAAAAACAAAACAAAAAAAACACTTATACTTACCTCCATGTCAGCGATGCAATGCAGCCTCTTCCTGTGTCCCGCCCTGTATGTCCATATATGGAGTCAGTGCTTGTATTTCAGAAAAGCTTCTGCTGGGATTCGAACACACAACCTTCTGTATCACAGGCAAAGCACCTAACCACAGGACCATAAGAGCTGCATTGACACTGACTGAAAAAATCATGAGACTTCTACTGTTATAGCAGGCTAAGTGTACATCTATACACATGACTGTGCCCTAACACACCCAGCACTGCTATATCTCTATATGACAGCTGTCCCAGCACACTCAGCTCTACTATATCTCTATATATGACAGCTGCCTCAGCACACCCAGCTCTGCTACATCTATACACATGACAGCTGCCCAAACACACCCAGCACTGCTATATCTCTATATGACAGCTGTCCCAGTACACTCAGCTCTCCTATATCTCTATATATGATAGCTGCCCCAGCACACCCAGCTCTGCTACATCTAATACACATGACAGCTGCACCAGCACACTCAGCTCTGCTATATCTCTATATATGATAGCTGCCCCAGCACACCCAGCTCTGCTACATCTAATACACATGACAGCTGCACCAGCACACTCAGCTCTACTATATCTCTATATATGACAGCTGCCCCAGCAAACCCAGCTCTGCTACATCTATACACATGACAGATGCCCAAACACAACCAGCATTGCTATATCTCTATATGACAGCTGTCCCAGCACACTCAGCTCTGCTATATCTCTATATATGATAGCTGCCCAGCCCACCCAGCTCTGCTACATCTAATGCACATGACAGCTGCACCAGCACACTCAGCTCTACGATATCTCTATATATGACAGCTGCCCCAGCACACCCAGCTCTGCTACATCTATATATCTCTAAGTATTGCTATACAGTAGATATATAGAGATATAGCAGAGCTGAGTGTGCTGGGGCAGCTGTCATGTGTATAGATGTAGCAGAGCTGGGTGTGTTTGGGCAGCTGTCATGTGTATAGATGTAGCAGAGCTGGGTTTGCTGGGGCAGCTGTCATATATAGAGATATAGTAGAGCTGAGTGTGCTTGTGCAGCTGTCATGTGTATTAGATGTAGCAGAGCTGGGTGTGCATGGGAAGCTATCATATATAGAGATATAGCAGAGCTGAGTGTGCTGGGACAGCTGTCATATAGAGATATAGCAGTGCTGGGTGTGTTAGGGAAGCAGTCATGTGTATAGATGTACACTTAGCCAGCTATAACAGTAGAAGTCTCATATTTTTCACAGTCAGTGTCAATGCCTCTCTTATGGCTGTGTGGTTAGGTGCTTTGCCTCTGATACAGAAGGTTGTGGGTTTGAATCCCAGCAGAAACTTTTCTGAAATACAGGCTAAATTAGAATACACAAGCACTGACTCCATATATGGACATACAGGGCGGGACACAGGAAGAGTTGCGCTGCCGCCCGGCCTGCTACTGAGTTTGTGAGTACAGAGAGCTCAGAGGGAGAGGATCGCAGAGGATTTCAAGTTGTTCACATATGAATTACAGTGAGCGGGGCCTGGTGTAATAGAATACAGTGACTGCACCGGGCCCCGCTGCCATTACCAGGCCAGCATAACATTAACACATAATGTTATTCTGCGGCGGGCCCCCATCCCGGCCGGGCCCTCGGTCCATGTCCGAAGTGCCCGACCGGTCAGTCCGCCCCTGACAGGATGTGTATCAGGCACACATACTAGATAGGATTAGATACAGATGGGATTGGATACACTTGTGAGGGGATCAAGCAGGCATCCTAGCCGAAACGCGCGTCGGGGTACGTGGCTCTCCCGAGTTTGGACTGTCTCTATTATATGGGTATGTAATGTCATAGTGTGAGGCTACTCTTTGCTTTGCTAGCTAATGGTTCTGTAGCATGATTCAGTTATTTCTTTTTAGTGCAGGAATCGGTCTTTGTGATGTTTTGATGTCTTGACTGTATCTATCTAGACATAGTTACTCAGTTGATCGACTCCTAGGGTGCATGTGTTTGTATGTGCGTGTCCTTGCACTGTTCTACCTTTGGGGCACTAGTGGTTATTTTCATCTGCCCCTGAGGTGACATGCGCATGCACGTTCATGCATCCTTATGGGACTGTTTCTACTTTTTACAATGGATGATAATATGCACATATGCACTTTTTTGCTGAGTTTAAGGCACTAGTCCCTCTTCCCATGAGGGGATGGGTCCGTGTGCTATACACATGTATGTCCTAATTTGATGCACTGGCAGTGGAGATACATGTGTATATACACTGCTCAAAAAAATAAAGGGAACACTTAAACAACACAATGTAAAGAACAAAGTATTTCAGAAGAATATTTAATTAACTCAGATCTAGGATGTGTTATTTTTGTGTTCCCTTTATTTTTTTGAGCAGTGTATATCAGTATAAATTGTGGACTTTTGTGGATATTTGTGATATATGTAGAGAACTTTTTTGCATGTGAAACAGGTCCTATGTATATATATATATATATGTGTGTAGAAGCTTCGAAACACGCACTTGCACTTATTCTGGCTATTTGTGAATCTTAGCTGAGTGTTGACCTCATTGCCCCCTTTTTTGTATGTAATCATGTTATGTCCCCTCAGGTGTAGTCCACCTTTTTATCTGATGTGATAGATCACACAATAAAATATGAATTTTTTATGTATTGTATATATGTACATTTTTGCTACTATACCCGTCTAGTCTCAGTTTATCCTTTGTTCGTGTATGCTTATGTACACTGAGTGGGTATCTCACTATATAGGGCACTTTCCATCACATAGGATCACTAAAAGTGAATGCAAATCTATGTGTTTCGTGTGACTGTTGTTTTCTAATTCTTCCAACAAGAGAGACCTGGAGCAGTTACGGGTGCCAAAAATTTTGTCCAGCCCATTTTTGGAGTTTGGTGCGACATTATGTACAACTTGCTTTTTTTCCAATACACACAAAGGGAATAAACATGTGTATAGCAAAACATGGATTACTGCAGTACTTCTCTGTGAGAAATACTTAATTTTCTTGAAAAATTTCAGGGATGCCAACATTTACGGCCATGACTGTATATATATATTTCTTTCTCTTATATTGTTATATATTCTGAAGGACCTTGATGTATCTCAGTGTCTTGTATATATTTCTCGCTAGGAGAATATTCCTTTCTGAAACAGCGTCAATGAGGATTCGTTCAAAAGAAGAAGCTGTGTTATTCTAACTAGCGCTTAATCACTGTTAGACAGCTAGAAGATACACACCACTTGTGGTAGTATAGGCCACAATTGTATTTCCTATCTATAACGATGAATTTATAGGTTGGGAAACTCTTGCTGGTTCCTCCAAGTCTGGATTATAATTGCTACATGTGTCGAACTAAATCCCTTATCGCTGATTTAATGTACCGAGGTCAAATGTATAGAATGCAGGATGATGTCAGGCATGTATAAGTGTCACGACCATGGTTATGGTCGTGACTCCTGTTCCGCATGCTGTTGCCTGCGGTTTGGTTTTGTCAATCACATGGTGGGGGCGGCTGGATTGTTGCCTCACGTGTGGTTGCCGCTGGCAACATGTTTGTGCTTTGCAGCTTGCTGCAAGCTGCATGCGGTTACACCTGGCACCCTGCGTTTGTAGGTGTGCCTTTTTATATATCTGGTGTGCACGAAGTTTGGATGTGTGCACTGGGATGGTTTCCCTTCACTTGTGGCTGCCCGAGATAACGTGGTGTTTTCTGTACATGTGATGGCGGTGTCTCGGCCTTCTGGCTGACTCCCAGGACACGGTGGCCACGCATGTCGTTGCCTGCGGTAACAGCTGCAGAGTGATAAGGGTTTGTTCACTTCCCCTGTACGGGCTGTCTAACCAGCTCCTAGTCCAGGGCCACCCTGAGGGCAAGCAGGATTATCAGGTTCCAGTGTATGAGCCCTCCCACCATCAGGGACGGCTCATATGGCCAGGGGACAGGGTCAGAATTAGGGATGTGTAGGAGGTGACCTTCTCCCTTATTCCTGTCCTGGCCATGCTCAGACCATCCATCTTCTGATACCGCACGGCTGAGGGTTTTCCCCATCCTCAGCCGTGACAATAAGTTAACCATTTCTAGTATGATGCTAATGGCTTATACAACAGTGCCACCTAGCTGTAAGTAGGTATCAGTACACCAGTAACAGAAATGTATTCAGGATAATGCGCATCATGAGCATTATCATAAATACACGCCCATCCGACATGATTGAAAAACTCTAATCTAGGAAGGCGTGTTCGTCTGATAAGGTTGTGGATAATTACCCACACACAAGTGGTGAAGGAAACCAAGAAACCACCACCAAAGTAAAAAAATAAATAAAAGAAAGAGCTCCCTGAGAAAGATCCTAATTATCAGAAAATTCTGTAGAGTTGACTTCCCTTAAAGGGGTTGTCCCACTTTGCCTTTTCAATCTTACCAGCAGTAGATGTCCTGATAACTTCCTGGTTTGGCTCCGGCAGTTGAGTGAAGGCCGGCCACGCCTCCTCGTGACTCACCCTGAGAGTGAAGGCCGGCCACGCCTCCTCATGACTCACCCTGAGAGTGAAGGCCGGCCACGCCTCCTCATGACTCACCCTGAGAGTGAAGGCCGGCCACGCCTCCTCAAGACTCACCCTGAGAGTGAAGGCCGGCCACGCCTCCTCATGACTCACCCTGAGAGCTCAGTCCTTGCTGCTCGTTCATGTGGATGAGTCATCCTTCTGGAGCCTGCAGAGTATGTAAAGCCCATCCCCCTGCTGGGGAATCACTCAGTGACCACTGACCAATGCTAGTGAACTAATGTAGTAGTAACTTGTGGCTGTCCTACATAAAACCTGTGTTACAAACCCATTCTGTGCAGCAAAAACAATAAATCACTACAGCCCAAATGCATGTTAGCTAGTAGCCATATGATCTGTGCTAGATATAGATAGATATATTCACTGACTTATTACCCAGCTTTCCCGGTGTCAGATATTATCACTGACTTATTACCCAGCTTTCCCGGTGTCTGATATTATCACTGACTTATTACACAGCTTTCCCGGTGTACAATATTATCACTGACTTATTACCCAGCTTTCCCGGTATCAGATATTATCACTGACTTATTACCCAGCTTTCCCGGTATCAGATCTTATCACTGACTTATTACCCAGCTTTCCCGGTGTCTGATATTATCACTGACTTATTACACAGCTTTCCAGGTGTACAAAATTATCACTGACTTATTACCCAGCTTTCCCGGTATCAGATATTATCACTGACTTATTACCCAGCTTTCCCGGTATCAGATATTATCACTGACTTATTACCCAGCTTTCCAGGTATCAGATATTATCACTGACTTATTACCCAGCTTTCCCGGTGTCTGATATTATCACTGACCTATTACCCAGCTTTCCCGGTGTCTGATATTATCACTGACTTATTACCCAGCTTTCCCGGTGTCTGATATTATCACTGACTTATTACCCAGCTTTCCCGGTGTCTGATATTATCACTGACTTATTACCCAGCTTTCCAGGTATCAGATATTATCACTGACTTATTACCCAGCTTTCCCGGTGTCTGATATTATCACTGACCTATTACCCAGCTTATTCATATAGTTGCCCCCAGTGTCCATAGATATAATATAGTTGCCCCCATCGTACATAAAATTCATATAGTTGCCCCCAGTGTCCATAGATAGAATATAGTTGCCCCCAGTGTCCATAGATATAATATAGTTGCCCCCAGTGTCCAATAGATATAATATAGTTGCCCCCAGTGTCCATAGATATAATATAGTTGCGCCCAGTGTCCAATAGATAGAATATAGTTGCCCCCAGTGTCCATAGATACAATATAGTTGCCCCCAGTGTCCAATAGATAGAATATAGTTGCCCCCAGTGTCCAATAGATAGAATATAGTTGCCCCCAGTGTCTATAGATAGAATATAGTTGCCCCCAGTGTCTATAGATAGAATATAGTTGCCCCCAGTGTCCAATAGATAGAATATAGTTGCCCCCAGTGTCCATAGATATAATATAGTTGCCCCCAGTGTCCATAGATATAATATAGTTGCCCCCAGTGTCCAATAGATAGAATATAGTTGCCCCCAGTGTCCATAGATAGAATATCGTTGCCCCCAGTGTCCATAGATATAATATAGTTGCCCCCAGTGTCCATAGATATAATATAGTTGTCCCCATTGTGCATAAAATTCATATAGTTGCCCCCAGTGTCCATAGATATAATATAGTTGCCCCCAGTGTCCATAGATATAATATAGTTGCGCCCAGTGTCCAATAGATAGAATATAGTTGCCCCCAGTGTCCATAGATACAATATAGTTGCCCCCAGTGTCCAATAGATAGAATATAGTTGCCCCCAGTGTCCAATAGATAGAATATAGTTGCCCCCAGTGTCCATAGATAGAATATAGTTGCCCCCAGTGTCTATAGATAGAATATAGTTGCCCCCAGTGTCTATAGATAGAATATAGTTGCCCCCAGTGTCCAATAGATAGAATATAGTTGCCCCCAGTGTCCAATAGATAGAATATAGTTGCCCCCAGTGTCCAATAGATAGAATATAGTTGCCCCCAGTGTCCATAGATATAATATAGTTGCCCCCAGTGTCCATAGATATAATATAGTTGCCCCCAGTGTCCAATAGATAGAATATAGTTGCCCCCAGTGTCCATAGATAGAATATCGTTGCCCCCAGTGTCCATAGATAGAATATAGTTGCCCCCAGTGTCCATAGATAGAATATCGTTGCCCCCAGTGTCCATAGATATAATATAGTTGCCCCCAGTGTCCATAGATATAATATAGTTGCCCCCAGTGTCCATAGATATAATATAGTTGCCCCCAGTGTCCAATAGATAGAATATAGTTGCCCCCAGTGTCCATAGATAGAATATCGTTGCCCCCAGTGTCCATAGATAGAATATAGTTGCCCCCAGTGTCCATAGATAGAATATAGTTGCCCCCAGTGTCCATAGATATAATATAGTTGCCCCCAGTGTCCAATAGAAAGAATATAGTTGCCCCCAGTGTCCATAGATAGAATATAGTTGCCCCCAGTGTCCATAGATAGAATATCGTTGCCCCCAGTGTCCATAGATATAATATAGTTGCCCCCAGTGTCCAATAGATAGAATATAGTTGCCCCCAGTGTCCATAGATAGAATATAGTTGCCCCCAGTGTCCAATAGATAGAATATAGTTGCCCCCAGTGTCCAATAGATAGAATATAGTTGCCCCCAGTGTCCAATAGATAGAATATAGTTGCCCCCAGTGTCCATAGATAGAATATAGTTGCCCCCAGTGTCCATAGATAGAATATAGTTGCCCCCCAGTTGTACACAAAAATGGCCCCATTGAATTTCCTATGAACCCCCTTATTGCAGAATATACAATTATCGTTGGTGGGATTAGTGGGACAGCAGATATTATACTTACAGTATCCCGTTCCTCTGACGTCCGTCCGCTCACTCCGCTGACTCGCCCGAACTGTTCGGATGGCCGCGCATGCGCAGCTCTATCTAAGACGCGGTGGATATACTGCGCATGCGCGGTTGTGCGCGTTCATGTAATGGAGAGGCCGGCCGATTATTTCTTAGCCTGTAGTGCGCAGGCGCGGCGAAACGATGCGGCCGGCGAAAAGCCGGCCGTATCCATGGGACACCAGTGTACACAATGATTTCTAATAGAAGCTGTTTGGAGAAGATAGAATCATTTTTTTTAAAGACATATATAGGAATAAATGTTCATTGGGGGAAAATAAATTGGGTTAAACCGATTTAATGAAGTGGGACAACCCCTTTAAGACTCTGCAAAATATCTGCCTCTGGGTAATGTATGTTTTGGTTATATGTAGTATTCATATAAATTACAGGGAGTGCAGAATTATTAGGCAAGTTGTATTTTTAAGGATTAATTTTATTATTGAACAACAACCATGTTCTCAATGAACCCAAAAAACTCATTAATATCAAAGCTAAATATTTTTGGAAGTAGTTTTTAGTTTGTTTTTAGTTTTAGCTATTTTAGAGGGATATCTGTGTGTGCAGGTGACTATTACTGTGCATAATTATTAGGCAACTTAACAAAAAACAAATATATACCCATTTCAATTATTTATTTTTACCAGTGAAACCAATATAACATCTCAACATTCACAAATATACATTTCTGACATTCAAAAACAAAACAAAAACAAATCAGTGACCAATATAGCCACCTTTCTTTGCAAGGACACTCAAAAGCCTGCCATCCATGGATTCTGTCAGTGTTTTGATCTGTTCACCATCAACATTGCTTGCAGCAGCAACCACAGCCTCCCAGACACTGTTCAGAGAGGTGTACTGTTTTCCCTCCTTGTAAATCTCACATTTGATGATGGACCACAGGTTCTCAATGGGGTTCAGATCAGGTGAACAAGGAGGCCATGTCATTAGATTTTCTTCTTTTATACCCTTTCTTGCCAGCCACGCTGTGGAGTACTTGGACGCGTGTGATGGAGCATTGTCCTGCATGAAAATCATGTTTTTCTTGAAGGATGCAGACTTCTTCCTGTACCACTGCTTGAAGAAGGTGTCTTCCAGAAACTGGCAGTAGGACTGGGAGTTGAGCTTGACTCCATCCTCAACCCGAAAAGGCCCCACAAGCTCATCTTTGATGATACCAGCCCAAACCAGTACTCCACCTCCACCTTGCTGGCGTCTGAGTCGGACTGGAGCTCTCTGCCCTTTACCAATCCAGCCACGGGCCCATCCATCTGGCCCATCAAGACTCACTCTCATTTCAGCAGTCCATAAAACCTTAGAAAAATCAGTCTTGAGATATTTCTTGGCCCAGTCTTGACGTTTCAGCTTGTGTGTCTTGTTCAGTGGTGGTCGTCTTTCAGCCTTTCTTACCTTGGCCATGTCTCTGAGTATTGCACACCTTGTGCTTTTGGGCACTCCAGTGATGTTGCAGCTCTGAAATATGGCCAAACTGGTGGCAAGTGGCATCTTGGCAGCTGCACGCTTGACTTTTCTCAGTTCATGGGCAGTTATTTTGCGCCTTGGTTTTTCCACACGCTTCTTGCGACCCTGTTGACTATTTTGAATGAAACGCTTGATTGTTCGATGATCACGCTTCAGAAGCTTTGCAATTTTAAGAGTGCTGCATCCCTCTGCAAGATATCTCACTATTTTTGACTTTTCTGAGCCTGTCAAGTCCTTCTTTTGACCCATTTTGCCAAAGGAAAGGAAGTTGCCTAATAATTATGCACACCTAATATAGGGTGTTGATGTCATTAGACCACACCCCTTCTCATTACAGAGATGCACATCACCTAATATGCTTAATTGGTAGTAGGCTTTCGAGCCTATACAGCTTGGAGTAAGACAACATGCATAAAGAGGATGATGTGGTCAAAATACTCATTTGCCTAATAATTCTGCACGCAGTGTAGTTGGTTTGATTCTTAGCCAATTCCCGCTTATTGCAGATGGATAAGATCAGTTGCTACATCAATATTATCACTATTCAGCAACGATGCATATTTCTTGGATCAATATCATTTGCATAATTTTTCTCTTGATCCATTAGTTGTTGTTTTTTTTTTAATAAAAAGCACTTGCTTTATATACCCGACATACACTCACCTAAAGAATTATTAGTGCCCCCATACTAATACAGTGTTGGACCCCCTTTTGCCTTCAGAACTGCCTTAATTCTACGTGGCATTGATTCAACAAGGTGCTGATAGCATTCTTTAGAAATGTTGGCCCATATTGATAGGATAGCATCTTGCAGTTGATGGAGATTTGAAAGATGCACATCCAGGGCACGAAGCTCCTGTTCCACCACATCCCAAAGATGCTCTATTGGGTTGAGATCTGGTGACTGTGGGGGCCATTTTAGTACAGTGAACTCATTGTCATGTTCAAGAAACCAATGTGAAATGAATCGAGCTTTGTGACCTGGTGCATTATCCTGCTGGAAGTAGCCATCAGAGGATGGATACATGTTCTCATTCTGTTTACGCCAAATTCGGACTCTACCATTTGAATGTCTCAACAGAAATCGAGACTCATCAGACCAGGCAACATTTTTCCAGTCTTCAACAGTCCAATTTTGGTGAGCTCGTGCAAATTGTAGCCTCTTTTTCCTATTTGTAGTGGAGATGAGTGGTACCCGGTGGGGTCTTCTGCTGTTGTAGCCCATCCGCCTCAAGGTTGTGCGTGTTGTGGCTTCACAAATGCTTTGCTGCATACCTCGGTTGTAACGAGTGGTTATTTCAGTCAACGTTGCTCTTCTATCAGCTTGAATCAGTCAGCCCATTCTCCTCTGACCTCTAGCATCCACAAGGCATTTTTGCCCACAGGACTGCCGCATACTGGATGTTTTTCCCTTTTCACACCATTCTTTGTAAACCCTAGAAATGGTTGTGCGTGAAAATCCCAGTAACTGAGCAGATTGTGAAATACTCAGACCGGCCCGTCTGGCACCAACAACCATGCCACGCTCAAAATTGCTTAAATCACCTTTCTTTCCCATTCTGACATTCAATTTGGTGTTCAGGAGATTGTCTTGACCAGGACCACCCCCCTAAATGCATTGAAGCAACTGCCATGTGATTGGTTGGCTAGATAATTGCATTAATGAGAAATAGAACAGGTGTTCCTAATAATTATTTAGGTGAGTGTAAGTGGAGGCACTGCTGAGATCGAGTTAATTCTTTAATTATTTGTGCAAATAGTAAAACGTTCCATATTTTTCTTGTCTAACCAGATTATTCATAGATCTGTGTATAACTTTGTTGTAAGAAAATGAGTGCAGCCGGTAGTGATGCAACAGGAGATAGTCTATCTAGCCTGGAGCAGTTGATCCTTGACGTTGTTTAATATTTAAATTCACATTTAAATTTGGATCATGATGTGGCTGCATGGATAAGTGAGTTGCAGGCAGGAGCCAAGAGAGAATGTGTGAATGTATGGACGCCACTTGGCACAGTCAGGAGACATCTAACTTATCTTTATGTGCCTAAAAATACCAACAGTAAAAACCAACACCTCTTAAAGATGTTGCCACCAGTTCTGTATGCATTATTAGAGGTCAATACTCTCTTAAAGAGTAGACATATGCATATAACGGAAATGCGAGTCAAAAGGGGGATCCAGTCATTGGTATCTTTTACAAGCACCTTGAGGATCCGCAGAATTGTGACTGTGTAGGAAAAGAAGAGTTACAGATTTTGATGAAGGGTAAGTCCCAATTCTCGTTACAGGTTGGATTGCTGGTAAGAACCTCAAAGAATGGTATCCCACAATAGGTGCTACCCACGGCATTCCGAAGTTGGATGTTGCAGCATGCCCATGACGCCCCAATGGCTGGTCATCGAGGTGAGAAGTTAACGTATGAGTTATTACGGGATTACACTTATTGGCCGCATATGTTACAAGAAGTTCGCACATATTGTCAAGGATGTTTAATCTGTCCTCAATTCTAGCCACAAGCACCCAATCATCGGGCACTGCTGATGAAGAGGGGGATGTCCATGCCATGGGCAGACATCCAAATTGACTTTATTGGACCAGTAACGACTTCATCAAAAGGCAACAGATATATGTTAACTGTAACTTGTTTGTTCACAAAATGGGTGGAATGTTTGCCTTGTAAAACATGCAGTTCAAGTATGTGCGCCTTTACTTATCAACCACGTATTTTCCAGGTTTGGTCTTCCCTAACGCATCGAGTACGATCGTGGTAATCATTTCACTAGTGAGGTGATGACGAAGATGTGGGAGATATTGGGGGTAAAAAGAAAGCTACATATACAGTCAGGTCCATAAATATTGGGAAATCAACACAATTCTAACATTTTTGGCTCTATACACCACCACAATGGATTTGAAATGAAACAAACAACATGTGCTTTAACTGCAGACTGTCAGTTTTAATTTGAGGGTATTTACATCCAAATCAGGTGAACGGTGCAGGAATTACAACAGTTTGCATATGTGCCTCCCACGTGTTAAAGGACCAAAAGTAATGGGACAGAATAATAATCATAAATCAAACTTTCACTTTTTAATACTTGGTTGCAAATCCTTTGCAGTCAATTACAGCCTGAAGTCTGGAACGCATAGACATCACCAGACGTTGGGTATTATCCCTGGTGATGCTCTGCCAGGCCTCTACTGCAACTGTCTTCAGTTCCTGCTTGTTCTTGGGGTATTTTCCCTTCAGTTTTGTCTTCAGCAAGTGAAATGCATGCTCAATCGGATTCAGGTCAGGTGATTGACTTGGCCATTGCATAACATTCCACTTCTTTCCCTTAAAAAACTCTTTGGTTGCTTCTGCAGTATGCTTTGGGTCATTGTCCATCTGCATTGTGAAGCGCGGTCCAATGAGTTCTGAAGCATTTGGCTGAATATGAGCAGATAATATTGCCTGAAACACTTCAGAATTCATCCTGCTGCTTTTGTCAGCAGTCACATCATCAATAAATACAAGAGAAGCAGTTCCATTGGCAGCCATACATGCCCACGCCATGACACTACCACCACCATGCTTCACTGATGAGGTGGTATGCTTAGGATCATGAGCAGTTCCTTTCCTTCTCCATACTCTTCTCTTCCCATCGCTCTGGTACAAGTTGATCTTGGTCTCATCTGTCCATAGGATGTTGTTCCAGAACTGTGAAGGCTTTTTTAGATGTTGTTTGGAAAACTCTAATCTGACCTTCCTGTTTTTGAGGCTCACCAATGGTTTACATCTTGTGGTGAACCCTCTGTATTCACTCTGGTGAAGTCTTCTCTTGATTGTTGACTTTGACACACATACACCTACCTCCTGGAGAGTGTTCTTGATCTGGCCAACTGTTGTGAAGGGCGTTTTCTTCACCAGGGAAAGAATTCTTCGGTCATCCACCACAGTTGTTTTCCGTGGTCTTCCGGGTCTTTTGGTGTTGCTGAGCTCACCGCTGCGTTCCTTCTTTTTAAGAATATTCCAAACAGTTGTTTTGGCCACACCTAATGTTTTTGCTATCTCTCTGATGGGTTTGTTGTGTTTTTCAGCCTAATGATGGCTTCACTGATAGTGACAGCTCTTTGGATCTCATCTTGAGAGTTGACAGCAACAGATTCCAAATGCAAATATCAGACTGGAAATGACCTCTGGACCTTTTATCTGCTCATTGTAATTGGGATAATGAGGGAATAACACACACCTGGCCATTACTTTTGGTCCCTGGGAGGCACATATGCAAACTGTTTTAATTCCTACACCATTCACCTGATTTGATTGATTAAAGCTGACAGTCTGCAGGTAAAGCACATCTTGTTTGTTTAATTTCAAATCCATTGTGGTGGTGTATAGAGCCAAAAATGTTAGAATTGTGTTGATGTCCCAATATTTATGGACCTGAGTGTAGCTTATCGGCCAGCCTCTAGTGGTGGAGTAGAAAGCTACAACAAAACAATTATCAACATTCTAAAGAAGCTTGTCAATGAATCCGGTAAGGACTGGGATGTGAAGTTGCCTTTGGTTCTCATGGCCATCAGAGCCACACCAAGCGCGGCAACCAAACTTTCTCCCTTTGAAATGATCACGGGCAGGAAGATAGTGTTACCCCAGCATTTGTTCTACCGGAATCTTTTTTTAAGGAACAGAAGCATTTCTGAGACACTGAGCTGAACAGTCTTTCACTTTCCACACTACTGCATTGGGCTGAAAGATACCTTTGCGCCATTACAGCCAAAGCTGGAGAACGTATTTTATTTAATGCCCAGTATTTAAGTGGACTATCTGAGCCTGGCACAGTGTTCTCCTCTAGGTATTGTAGTAGCTGAACAGTAGCAGCTTTGGGAGTGATGCTCTCAGATGTAGAGGGATGCTCATCTGCTATTTCCTGAAAAACACAGTCCAGGCTGGTACTCGGCTCGTCATGGTGTGGTTTTTTGACAGCTGGTTCTTCCTCAAGCATGGCTGTATCTTCTGAAAGCTTTTGAAGTTCAACAACAAACATTTCTTTAACCTACCTGGCACTGTCAGCATGGGAAAATAATCGATCTTTATACCTAGAATGAAAAAATAGATACATAAAAAACATAATCCCCCCCCCCCAACATTTATGAGCAAATTAAAGCTTTATTTTTTTAAAATAATGATTTAAATAACAAAAAGTCACTGCATTACCTGGGATCAGTTATTGTTGCTATGTAGTATAGTGGATTGTGCTCTGTATCAGAAAAATGTTTCAAGCAAAGTGCTCCTCATTGTTTTAATACCATGGTCATCATCCTCGTTTGATAGTAGTCTCTGCAGCACAGTCACAGCAGGAATAACATCTGACGCATAAGCATCCGCAGAACTCACTTGACGTGTCAGCTCTTCAAAGGGAGCCAAGACGTGTAACACTTAATCCATTAGATTCCAGTGGTTTGCAGTGAGAGTGTCCGGAAGCTCATGCTCAGACATATATACTCCCAGTGCCCGACTGTTCATTCAATGACTGCAGCATGTAAAACGTGCTGTTCCAACGAGTCTGCACATCTTGTTGAAGTCTTTTAATTGGTTGATCAAGCTGCTTTTGAATATCTTGTAAGCGAGAGTATGCCAGGATTAAAAGTTTGAAGTGGCCGACTATTTTGCGCCCAATTCCCAGAGCATCAGCAATGCTGCGCTGTGCTAACAGACCCTCTGAGACAGCCAGCTGCAGTGTATGTGCCACATAGGAAAGACTGCAAAGTCCAGCTTCATCCATGCCTTTCATCATATTTTTGGCACTGTCACGGACCACAACATGAACAGAACTTTTAGGAATTGCCCACGTCTCAAGCATTTCCTGAAGGATGCTTGCTATTGCTTGACCAGCGTGAGAGCCTTGAAATGCCTTCGCATGGAGCATAACTTGTTTTAGAGAAAAATCATCTATCCACTGCGCTGTTAAGCTAATTAAAGACAATGGACTCACACTGCAGCTCCATATGTCAGTAGTGAAGATGATGGCATTCTTGTTCACCTGCAACATGCTGATAACATGCTATTTAACGGTGTCATGTATTTGTGGTAAGATTACATCAGTGACATAGTGGCGACTGGGAATCTCGTACTTCGGCTCTAAAACATTAACAAATCTTCGAAAACCCATGTTATCCACTATTGACAGTGGTTGATCATCAAGAATAATAAACTGAGTAAGCGCCTCTGTTATTTTTATAGCTCTTGGGTTATCTCTTGAAATTTTTTCCTTTGCTAGGGTTTCCTCCAGTGTTGGCTGCCGAACACTGCTGGTAGAAACAGCAGCAAATTCTCCATACTCATTTTTATGTTTTATTTTAATAATAATAAAATTTATTTATATAGCGCCACAATATTCCACAGCGCTTTACAACTTCATAGGGTTCATATACAAAACAAAAATAACTGGATAATATGCAACTGAAACACTAGGAGTCAGGGCCCTGCTCGCAAGAGCTTACAATCTATGAGGAATTGGGGGTGACACATAAAGGTAGTTGATTGTGATAAGTAGGATTTGAGCCATTATTGAACTGACAGGAGTGGTACCAGCTGATCTGCTTCGGGTTTGGGACTACTAGAGGATCGAGTTTAGGCCAGAGGAGTTGGTGGGGGGGGGGAGATTTAGTCAGGGAATAGTCAGTTTAGGTAGCTTGATAAGCCTGACTGAAAAGATGCGTTTTTAAGGCATGTTTGAAGGTGGACAAATTGTGGCTTGACCTAGTATTCCGGGGCAGAGCATTCCAGAGAGTAGGTGCAGCTCGAGAAAAGTCTTGAAGATGGGAGTGAGAGGTACAAATTATGGAGGTTATTAATCTTAGGTCGCTAACAGAACGGAGAGCAGGAGTAGGATGGTAGATGGAGATGAGGGAGGAGATGTTTGGAGGTGCAGCACTGTGGAGAGCACGAGTAGGGTGGTAGATGGAGATGAGGGAGGAGATGTATGGAGGGGCAGCACTGTGGAGAGCAGGAGTAGGATGGTAGATGGAGATGAGGGAGGAGATGTTTGGAGGTGCAGCACTGTGGAGAGCACGAGTAGGGTGGTAGATGGAGATGAGGGAGGTTATGTATGGAGGTGCAGCACTGTGGAGAGCACGAGTAGGGTGGTAGATGGAGATGAGGGAGGAGATGTATGGAGGTGCAGCACTGTGGAGAGCACGAGTAGGGTGGTAGATGGAGATGAATGGAGGTGCAGCACTGTGGAGAGCAGGAGTAGGGTGGTAGATGGAGATGAGGGAGAAGATGTATGGAGGTGCAGCACTGTGGAGAGCAGGAGTAGGGTGGTAGATGGAGATGAGGGAGGAGATGTATGGAGGCGCAGCACTGTGGAGAGCACGAGTAGGGTGGTAGATGGAGATGAGGGAGAAGATGTATGGAGGTGCAGCACTGTGGAGAGCACGAGTAGGGTGGTAGATGGAGATGAGGGAGGAGATGTATGGAGGTGCAGCACTGTGGAGAGCAGGAGTAGGGTGGTAGATGGAGATGAGGGAGGAGATGTATGGAGGTGCAGCACTGTGGAGAGCAGGAGTAGGGTGGTAGATGGAGATGTATGGAGGTGCAGCACTGTGGAGAGCAGGAGTAGGGTGGTAGATGGAGATGAGGGAGAAGATGTATGGAGGTGCAG
The DNA here is from genome assembly GCF_905171765.1 of Bufo bufo. NCBI lineage: Eukaryota > Metazoa > Chordata > Amphibia > Anura > Bufonidae > Bufo > Bufo bufo. Next base: position 554,408,437 of record NC_053393.1, on the reverse strand, counting down.
CACTGTGGAGAGCACGAGTAGGGTGGTAGATAGAGATGAGGGAGGAGATGTATGGAGGCGCAGCACTGTGGAGAGCACGAGTAGGGTGGTAGATGGAGATGAGGGAGAAGATGTATGGAGGTGCAGCACTGTGGAGAGCACGAGTAGGGTGGTAGATGGAGATGATGGGAGGAGATGGTATGTGGAGGTGCAGCACTGTGGAGAGCAGGAGTAGGGTGGTAGATGGAGATGAGGAGGAGATGTATGGAGGTGCAGCACTGTGGAGAGCAGGAGTAGGGTGGTAGATGGAGATGAGGAGGAGATGTATGGAGGTGCAGCACTGTGGAGAGCAGGAGTAGGGTGGTAGATGGAGATGAGGGAGGAGATGTATGGAGGTGCAGCACTGTGAAGAGCTTTGTGGGTGAGGGTGAGAAGTTTAAACTGTATTCTGTGCTGGATGGAGAACCAGTGAAGTGACTGGCACAGACTAGTAGCATCAGTGTAGCGGTTGGATGGATAGATGAGCCTGGCTGCAGCATGGAGAGTTTAGTGAGAGGGAGACCGATTAGTAATGCGTTGCAGTAGTCAAGACGAGATTGAATCAAGGCAAAAACAAGAGTTTTTGCCGTTTCCACTGTAAGAAAAGGGCGGATTCTGGCGATATTCTTGAGGTGCAGACAACAAGAGCATGTACGTGATTGAATATGGGGAACAAAGGAGAGATCAGAGTCAAATGTGGCCCCAAGACAGCGGGCATGTTGCACAGGAGTTATGATAGTGCTGCAGACCGAAATTGAAATATCAAGTTTAGGTGAGTTAGTAGATGGGGGAAAGACAAGAAGTTCAGTTTTTGAGAGGTTCAGTTTTAGATACAGAGAGGACATGATGTTAGAGACAGCTGCCAGACAATTACTGGTGTTTTGGAGTAAAGCAGGGGTGATGTCAGGGGACGAAGTGTATGGTTGGGTGTCGTCAGCATAGAGATGGTATTGAAAGCCAAATATACTGATAGTCTGTCCGATGGGGGCTGTATAGAGGGAGAAGAGTAGAGGACCCAGTACTGAGCCCTGAGGAAATTTACAATTTAGGTAGTCATGTGTTAACTAAAGGAGAACAAGACATCTTGAAAAAGGGGCTTAAATTCGCCCCCACTAAGTTCTTCAACAAATTTGAGGCATTTATCGGGGTCCGAAAATTTTTAAGATGCCTAGCCCTCAAGAAATACTACATTAAGAAGAAGGGAGAAAGGGTTGATTTTGGACAGACAATCGTGGCGCATGATCTAGTCATGCACTTGAATCTCAAACCTAAATCTAGATTTGACCCACTTAATGAATATTCTACGGCCCTAAATACTTTTGCTAATTTAGTGACAAAAGATATTAGAAAAATAGGAACATCAAACAGAAATAGAGGTAAGAGCAATGTTAGCCAATCCGAGCGCGAAGCTCTAATAAAAATGCAAGAAAATAATAACATCGTTGTACGCCCGGCAGATAAGGGCGGAGGGATTGTCATACTAGATAGAGAAATGTATGACAAAGAGGCTCTAAACATACTAAGTGATGATAGAACCTATAAAGTTAAAAAAAAAAGACCCCACAGATATTATCAAAAAAGAATTACAAGAGTTAATTCAGAGAGGGAAATATGAGGGTATTTTAAATAAGCAGGAGGCGATGTATATTGATGTCGAATACCCCAAAATAGCAATTTTTTTTTATCAGAACCCAAAAATCCACAAAGATGCAAAAAAAACAAAAAACGGAATGCCTATTGTATCAGGGATTGAGTGTCTAACAAGTACACTGTCAAAATATGTGGATCAGTATCTACAGCCATGTGCACAAACACTGCCGACATATTTGAAGGACACTAGGCATATATTGCAGGTTTTAAATGGCATCAAGTGGAAAGAGGGCTACATTATAGGTACATTGGACGTCAAGTCCCTATATACTGTAATTGAAAATGAAAAGGGCTGCGCCGCAGCTAAACACTTCCTCTATCAAAAAGGTGACTTGACTAGTACCCAAGTAGAATATATAGGGGAGTGTATTTTATTCATTTTACAAAAAAATTATTTTAAATATAAACAAAATTTCTACCTACAGACGTGGGGTACCACTATGGGGACGAGTTTCGCACCGGGGTTCGCTAATCTATACGTGGGGCGGTGGGAACACGATTTTATACACCCCCATGGAGAGCTCCGGGCGGGCCTCGTCCTCTGGCGATGTTTTATTGATGACGTGATTTTTATCTGGGAGGGGGGTGAAACAGCACTGTTGGAATTTTTTATGGAAATAAATAAAAACGAGTTTTATTTGGAATTTACTTTAACATATAGTAGGAACGAGATACATTTCTTGGATCTTACTATTTATATAATTGGGGATAATATTTTTACAAAAACATATGAGAAACCTACAGACTCAAACAGCTACATTACAAGGGGCAGCTGTCACCTACCACAGTGGCTGGACAATATACCCAGGAGCCAGTTCCTCCGTATCAGACGAAATTGTACAGAGGTGGCAGAATATGAAAAAGAGGCAGAGATACTACATAACAAATTTGAAGCTAAGGGTTATAATGTAGATAAGCTCAGAGAACAAAATAATGCGATTAAACAGATTGATAGGAAAGTACTTCTAGAAGAATCAGCAGAAAAAGAGGTAACAGGCATAAAAAATAATAAGAATACAATGGAGAATGATGAAAAGATTCCACCTATAATACCCAGACATACACTCCCCTAAAGAATTATTAGGAACACCTGTTCTATTTCTCATGAATGCAATTATCTAGTCAACCAATCACATGGCAGTTGCTTCAATGCATTTAGGGGGGTGGTCCTGGTCAAGACAATCTCCTGAACTCCAAACTGAATGTCAGAATGGGAAAGAAAGGTGATTTAAGCAATTTTGAGCGTGGCATGGTTGTTGGTGCCAGACGGGCCAGTCTGAGTATTTCACCATCTGCTCAGTTACTGGGATTTTCACGCACAACCATTTCTAGGGTTTACAAAGAATGGTGTGAAAAGGGAAAAACATCCAGTATGCGGCAGTCCTGCTGGCCTTGTGGATGCTAGAGGTCAGAGGAGAATGGGCCGACTGATTCAAGCTGATAGAAGAGCAACGTTGGCTGAAATAACCACTCGTTACAACCGAGGTCTGCAGCAAAGCATTTGTGAAGCCACAACACGCACAACCTTGAGGCGGATGGGCTACAACAGCAGAAGACCCCACCGGGTACCACTCATCTCCACTACAAATAGGAAAAAGAGGCTACAATTTGCACGAGCTCACCAACATTGGACTGTTGAAGACTGGAAAAATGTTGCCTGGTCTGATGAGTCTCGATTTCTGTTGAGACATTCAAATGGTAGAGTCAGAATTTGGCGTAAACAGAATGAGAACATGTGTCCATCCTCTGATGGCTACTTCCAGCAGGATAATGCACCATGTCACAAAGCTCCAATCATTTCACATTGGTTTCTTGAACATGACGATGAGTTCACTGTACTAAAATGGCCCCACAGTCACCAGATCTCAACCCAATAGAGCATCTTTGGGATGTGGTGGAACGGGAGCTTCGTGCCCTGGATGTGCATCCCTCAAATCTCCATCAACTGCAAGATGCTATCCTATCAATATGGGCCAACATTTCTAAAGAATGCTATCAGCACCTTGTGGAGTCAATGCCACGTAGAATTAAGGCAGTTCTGAAGGCAAAAGGGGGTCCAACACCGTATTAGTATGGTGTTCCTAATAATTCTTTAGGTGAGTGTGTATGCTTAGGAAAATAGTGAGGAAATATTCGGACATTTTAAAAGAAGATAAAATAATAGGAGGCTTGATACCAACAACCCCGGCTTTTGTATACAAGAGACCAGCCAATATAGGTAACATAGTAGCACCAACAAAAAAATGTGCGGCACTAAGTAAATGTGTAACAGTAAATAAAAACTCACTAAAAGAAATTTCCCTGCAAAAAATGTATGGGCTGTAGAAAAACAATGGGGAGTACTATCAAACAAACCTCCATAAAGAATACAGAAGGTACATATGAATACATGATTAGAGACCATATAACCTGTAATACGCAGGGAGTAATCTATGCCATAAAATGCCCCTGTGAAAAAATTTACATTGGGAGAACAAAAAGATCTAAAAAAAAACGCATAAGTGAACATGTATACAATATAAGAAAGAAATCAGAGGGACAACCCATTATCCAGACACTTAAGGAAAAGCATAGTGGAAGAATAGAAGGATCATCATTTGTAGGGCTAGAAACAGTAAAAAAAAGAAGTAAGAGGAGAGACTATATTAAGAATTTATCAAGAAAAGAAACGCAGTGGATATTTAATATGGACACCTTAATGCCCAAAGGCCTTAATGCAGAAGTTGAGCTGTTTGGCTTTGAATGAGAATTAACTAACAGCACTGGATGGGTTAATATAGGAGTATGATGTGTATTTAAGATGAGCTACAGCAGTATCCCACTGATTCCCTGACGAAGAGTGACGTAATTCACTCAAAACGCGTTGGAGGTATTGTGGGACTAACGGCAATTCGTAGCTCTGAAGTGGTGACGTCACCCGCTCAGTTGTGAGCGTAGGAATTATTTTGGAAGTTCTGCTACCGGCTGGGGCAGACCCCAGGACTAACAGCTCACCTGAAGACACAGATCCCCTGTGCAGAAGACATCTCATGTACCAGCGCCTACAACTGCGTGTATAGCACGCCGGACCACCGAAGCATCCAGTGCAGCGATCCCAGCACCTAGAGTAAGGTAGGCTTGCATGACATAGGACTTATCGCGGTGCTTCATAGTTTAGGTTAGTAGTAAAGGGGCTTTGTGTTAGGTGAGTTTAAGCGCGGTGCCCTGGTATTATTTAGTATGTGTATAGAGATTTAGAGCACCTTACGGGAATGCGGAGGCACTGCTGCTGTGATCAGTATATAGCGCCAGTGGTTTCTATCATATATAACAGTGTTTCCCAACCAGCGTGCCTCCAGCTGTTGCAAAACTACAACTCCGGGCATGCTGGGAGGTGTAGTTTTGCAACAGCTAAAGGCACACTGGTTGGGAATCACTATTATATGTCCATTCCCCCCCACCTTATTTTATATTCACTGTTTCAACATGAAATGCACCATACCCACCTGGCCTGCTGTAATCCTTCCCATGCAGATGCACCAGAGTACTTGGAAGCCGCCACACGGAAGCAGACATGGGACCCGCCGCCGCCGTCCCCACCGCTGATCAACTGGGACACGGGACCCGCCGCTGCACGGCCATCAGGTATCGGAGACATTTGCACGAGTACAAGTACTCGTGCAAATGTCCTGTATCGGTCCTGATACTGGTATCGGGACATCCCTACTTGTAGGATTGATAAAAACGTGAAAGATGTATGTGCTTATATTTGTCATGCAATGTATTATAGGTGCAAGATGGCATCAAGGATTGTTGCCGTTATCTAAGTCATCCTAATCTTGGGGAAGGAATTCCATGCTGAGCCGATCGCTGTGCCAGGCCCCTCATCTGGGATCATGCTGCAGAATACCACGGGATTCATCTTGACGAATAAGAGGATTCTATCCCAGAAGATCTATGTCAGCTTGGATCCACGCATCTCCATTGAATGACAGTTCAACGTTTCCAGGATTCAGTCTCCAGAGATAAAGATGTGGTATCAAATGCACGTCGGCTATTCCCAAGAACAGATTACACAGATCCTGGAACAGACAAGAAAGACCCTGACCAGGGATCAGATTTCCACAAGTCAATGACCAAAGCGATTCATTTCTGTGATTGCAGCAGCCATAATCTTTGGCATAATAGGGCGCTGTCACTGCCACCGGAAGTATCAGCTGCTGATTCCATCTGTATTAAGACATTGAATTTTCAGATCGGTTCGCTAATAGTGATGAGCGGGAGGTGCCATATTCGATTGAATATTCGTCGAAATCAAATATTCGTCATTCTATTATCGCGATTAATATGCGATTGATTATTCGCGTATTGCAATATATATATATTTTTTTTACCTGTATGAGGCAACTTTCCTATTGGTTTGCTAATGGTATGTGTATTTTACGAATATTCGCTATATATTCTTGTTTTAGAATATGACGAATATTCTAAAAAACAAAGTTATAGCAATACAGTATAGGGATATTCGTAAAATACACAGACCAGATCTGCTGCACAGATCCCGTGGTGAAGTCAGCTGGATCTTGCACTTCGTAGAACGACTGAAAGTGTGGTGAGTTATTCATTGGCTATGCAAAAGTTCAAATTGTTGTTGTCCTTGAGTGTATGTGAAGTTGTAATAGTGGATGAAGTATTGAATGGGGTATGTTAATGAGGCGTTAAAGCAGAGGAAAGTGTGGATTCTCTGTAAGGAACAATTTGTATTTTGTTTGGAATCTTGACGAGTTCAGACTGAGTGTGTGCATATATGTAAAGACATTGTGGGAACACTGGAACGTTTGGTTCTTTGCATTGTTCACTTGTAAGTGGGTTTTGTCAGTACAATAGCTTTTATATTAATAGGTGTACATTGGGTGAAATGGAACTGGCCTATAGCTATGTTAAGAAATATATGCCTCTGCCAAGTATGATTCCTGTGCAGATGAACCTCTTAAAGTCAAGTTAATGCGTTGTTTGTCTCAGTGTCAGCACATAATGACAAGCTGCAGAATAGCCCGCTTACAAAAAAGGTAACAAACAGAATTTGGCTAACGAAATTGCGGTATTGCTCAGAAACACAAGAAATTTCTGAGCAAAATGGGGGAGCAATGGAGAGCAGAAAGGAGTCAACTTGAAGAGCAGATAGAGAAAATTGGAGATAATTTTAGGAGCATTGCAACTGCCACCAGTGTTGAATTGGGTTGACTTGAGGGCTACGGTGTGAAATTAATCCGAAAGAATAGTGAGCTGCAAGAACAATTGGAACAATGCAATGCAAACTTGAGATGAAGAGTAGGCTTGTTGGTTCATTGCAACTAAAATTATCTCATATGGAGGAATTGGTAATGTCTTTGGAGAGGAAAATTTGAAGATGCAAACTCCAACTACTTAGAAAAGAGCAATGGATATTATCCCTCAATGCACGGGGAAAAAGTGTCCATCAGCCAATCTGTACGGTCACTGATGTGAATACATCCAATGAGGAGGCATTAGCAAATGCTCCTGGATATTTAGGGGAGGGCACTAGTGTACTCACAATTAATGAAAAACTTACATTGTGCCAGATTCTGGGTGAGTTTTAATACACTGGGAGTCACCCGTGTGCCTGTCTAATAAATTTGAGGCTATGGTACAGAAATACACGTTGACTGATAAAGATGCATGCTCTCTTCTAAAGACCTTGGGTACCAGCACCTCTAGCAGCCCAGGTATCTGCATATGAGAATGGTAACTTAGATGCAGAGGAAAGATGAAAGAACTGCAACGTGTGTTAAAGAGTCGTGATGATAGAGGGATGAATGAGTTACAAAGAATGAGATTTAGAAGAGGAGATGACCCTATATTGTTCTGTAACCAATATCTTTCACTGTACAGAAGTGTGTAGAACTGTCCTGGTATGTCTGCTGATGACCAAGCTTCATATATTCAATGGCCAATATATGTTATGTGAACCATCCTAATAGAATTGCCCTCAGAAATGCCAATTCGTACCAGAGCTTTATCAATATACTTAGAGACTGGTGTGAAGAATCCAGTGATGGGTATAGATCAATGCAGATCATCAGGTGTTAACAAATGTCCACAGACCAGGGCACATTCAGAGATTTTGTAGAACCCCCGATATTTCCAGCCTGATGCCGGATGATGAAAATAAATCTCAGACGAGCTCTGCCACCCAGGACAAGGAAAGCATACCACAGGGGCCTGATGTCATGGATAACAGGAAATGCTGAGGGGCAAAAGGAGATTACAGATAACAATGGCCCCCCACCCTCCGAATAGCCAACAGCCCAAACCAATGTTTGCACCCTGGGCTAATCTTCCATTTTGGCTGGTATGCAGTGGTCCCAAATTGCATTACCATTTTTCATTAAAAATATGGCAAACTTTGCGAGCAATGCCTGCTTAGTTTAGGAAAAATATGGGATTTATTTTCTAGCCATACAGATAACAGGACAAGGGCTTAGGGAATAAGGATTTTAACTGTTATAATTGTGTGTAAAATTGTCTGTGTTTCTTTTTCAGGAGACACTAAAAAGGCAGCTTAGTCAAGCTGGCTAAACACTAATGTTTTTGTTTAGTTCACAGGTTTTAGGTGGGTGGTACGGACAACATTTAGTTAAGCATTAGTTAGATCAATTTAAAAAGTTCTTCATAGTCACCACGTGGCATCATGAGCTCAATAATTTGTAATTGTTTGAAAACAAATTAAATAACAATCAGGCATTTGTTGGTTAAAACAGTCATGTACCTTTGTGATGTGAATGTCATTTTTGTGCCCGTTCCCCCCATAACCTTTTGTGTTTTAGGTGTAAATTGCATTTGCTCTTTCAATGGACCTCACAGGAAGATGTCTTTGTTCACACACCAGGACAAAAGTTGAGTTGGGAGATGGTGATAGTAGTGTCTGTCTGCGATGTGTTAAGGGCCAGCAGAATAATATTTTTTTATATGTGATTTTTTTTCTATCTTTGCATTTGTTTTCCTTGTTAACATTTTTAAATTATCAAGTTTTTTTTTAAAATATATATACAGACCTACTGCTTGGGTAGGCACTAAACTTCAAAGTTGTTTACCAGATTTGGTTCAATTTCTAGTTAGTAATGGTACCAGTGTAGTATGGAACCAAATGGGGGACTGTGTTTGAAAGAATTATAGTTACACTAAGAAGCCATGTTTTTGGTTTGTTTGTGTGGTTTACAAATACCCCCCAGCTAGGATGAGTTAGATTGCCGCCATTCTGAACCTAGACATATTAGTGAAGTTACATGTAGGTGTAGAAAGTTATTGACCGCTAAGAATAAAGCTAACTGCTCTTGATTTTTATTTCCGAGGATCCGTAATGAGGCAAAATTACATATCCAAATTTGGGACCCTGGAGAAGTAGCAGCAGCCCAATATTGTGGTGGCAATTGGACTACATTCGTAGCGTTCATCTTGCACATAGTTATTGATAGATCTTAGACACTGCTTAGCAAAAAAGACTGACTGGGACTTTTTTGCGGGGTGTGGCAGAGTATTTGAAACAAGATGACAGTGGCCCCATTAAATGCACACAGATATCATCTAGAAGTCGCATGGGGGAAGGCCTGCCATGGACAATAGAAGAACACATGTGGTTGTTTTGCATACATTTGAAGTAATCCCTAAAATCACCTTTTGCTGAGTACTTTTAGTTTTGCTTGTTTCCTCTTACTTGCCACCATTAAATCAGTGAGTGGAAAATTGGAGGAAGCAGAAGTTCCTATCAATATACAAGCCATACTGAAGTTCTAAAAACTAATTGTCCGAAGTCTGATTATGGCCATGTCTATCAATCTTCAGGCACATCTTTGAGCCTTTGAATAGCCAGATAATAGGTTCTTTGCAGCACCTATTATACATGGGTAAGAAGGCAAAATGACCAACAAGAAAATTATCCAGCCTGCTGGAAATTGTTAATGTGTATGCCAGACATTTGTAGCTGTGGTTGGCGATTAATTTACTCAAATGGTGTACTCGATAATCAAGAATGAGGCCTGAATTTTCATGTCTAGTTTAAAACTTATGCAGAGTATGGCATTATGGGTAACAGTCCAAGGTTTCACTTTATGCTTATTGGCCAATGTTAGCCCAGCGGCCTGTGCCGGCGCCGCTGCCCCTATCAGCAGGCATGGGCGCCGGGCTCCCTCTTTTCCCTCCTGCCGCCCAGCTGACAAACACGGGCAGCAACCAACTTAGTTCTGCTATATGTGATCCATGCCAGTGTTTCCTTGCTGCTGGAGACTTGCACTGGTGCTGAAGCTTGCATGGGTGTGTCTCTCTTCACCTAAGACGCAACACACACAAGCCCTCCGTCTCAGCAGCCAATGGCCGGATTGCAGCAGGTATTTAAAGGCACTTCCTACTACAGGAAATTGCCTGAGCAACCTCAGTGTCTAGCCTGTCTAGTCCCTGTGCAAAGGTGTCTCTCTTGTCTGCCTTCCTGTGTACCGAATCCTGCTATTGTACTCCTGGACTTTGCTTTCTGCCACCTGCCTCTGACCTCGTTTATGGACTATGCCTGTTTTCCGCCTGCCCCTGACTTCGAATCTTGTTTGCCGACTTAGTTTGATTGCCGCCTATCCTGACCGTACCTCCTGGCCTCAAAAGTCCCCTTGGTGCTTGCACCGAGCCACTGCTGACCCCCTGGTCAGCTGCCACTGACTTGGGTACTACTCTGAGTGGCACCTGGCAGCTACCCTACGGGCCAAGCCTATCCCCACCATCAGGGGCTCTAGTGAATACCAGGTAGCTGCTTAGTTACGCCCCTCCGGAGTGCATACAGTCAGTGGTGCAGTGGGTCCACACCCGCTTGCATAACAGCCAATTATAGAGCACAACGTACATTAGAATCACCTGTATTAGACATATATCCATCTATCATGTATCTTTTATTTTTTTTATTTTATGAGATCTTGTGAGTAGTAGAATTCAGCTGGATTGGACTTTTGCAATGCACAGACTGTCACATATTGCTTAAGTGGGCTTGCCCATATTCCAGTCATATAAGGCAGCTGACGAGCAAGACTAGCAAGGTAGTAAAATGACAATCTGGTTAAGGGATCGAGTCAATTAGCATGGTGTAATGTTACATATGTGATATTGTAAGAGGCAGCCCTGAATCAACCAGCAGCATTTTCCAGCACTTATATCTATGCAGACTGTCATGTTTCCCTCCAGCCACCAGAGGCCACTGTGACTAAACAGGAACCTGAGTTTGTGCTGGCCAGAGGCTATGAAAGAGTTAAGAAGTTTTTCCCGGGCTGTTCTAGAAGTTGCTGGGGGCTTGCTGAGATAACAGGGGAGAGATGGACTGCTGAGAGATAACAGTAAAAGACTTGGAGCAGCAGGAGGCTATATTATGCTGAGTTTCCCTGACAGCTGTGGAGCTGCACACAGAGGACTTCACCGTGTGTTCAGAGGAGTGGGACCGAGTGTCAGAGACCAGTACAAGCCGGATCCTTCCTGCCAGAGCTGAAACTAGTGAAGATCTGCATCTGTTGTAACCAGAGGAGAGAAGACAGACAAGCAAGCGACCGAGACCTGGAGCCAGACTGCATCTTATTGGATCAAGGAGATCTGCAGAACTGTGAGTGGCAACCGTTGCCAAGCTGCGATAGGTTATAGAGTCAGGGACTTAGTCAGTGCGCTGTAGAAGCGTCCCCGGGGTAGCAGGGCTAGATAGGTAATTGGTAGTGAGAGTAGCTTGTACGCTGACAGCTTGCTGTTAGCTCATTCTGATGTATATGCAAAATTCCATTGCCATTGTTGTTGATTAATGTTCACCTGTTCATACCATTCCTGTCTTTGACCAATTGTGCCTCTGGTGCGGTGTACTGTATTGTTATTCAGGTTTTCCGGCAGTTTCATTTTGCTCCTTAATAAAGCCGGTTTTTGCTTCAGTCTCCTTGTCCGCTGTACTGTACTTGAATCCTGCCTTGCGGTCTCTCCCTCCTCTGACCGCTACATGTGATATCAATGTAGGATATGTAGATTTTCCTGTGATTATCATGAGGGATATTGGTGAATTGTTATTTATTCATTAATATCCATAATGAATAGTGTGTGACTGTTGAATGAATGGGTTCCTGCTCTGTCTATGCCTTCCATGTTGACGAAGAAACTGTCTCCGAAGAAAGGCCGCAAAGCTGGGAAGTTCGCAGGACTGGAGTAATGCATATATCAATTTTCTGTGGTTTCTTTTTTTGATTGTGTGTGGCCAATAGGCACAAGACCAGGGAATGTTGGAACGATAAAATGACATCTATGATACAGCTTTGATGCAAAGATGTTCCTTGATATCTTGAACTGAATCAGCCCGGGTCTGCTTGATATGCAAAAGAGGACAATCAAAGGGTTCTTGAGGCAGGACCATTGATGAAAGTTAGATCTGCCAGGACTGTCATGTCCTGGGGAAAGCCAGACTCCCTGCTGGTATTTACTGCCCACACCTGTGTCAGCAAGGACATAGATGCTGGGATGGGGGCAGGGTATATGATAAACTTTCTTTCCTATGTAATCATCTGCACTAACCAAGCTCACAAGCAGGAGCAATGGTGACCTCTGGGACAAGACAAGTCTTTCTGGACTCTACAATCAAGAATGTGATTCGCTGAGACCTGCTGGAGAGGAGTGTTCTGAGTACAGAGAAAAAACCCATGGCATGTGTGACAGAGAATGGTGTAGCTAGCTTAAGGATCCTGACCCCCTCCAATCCCCTCTCACATTCCCTTAATTGTAATTAGAATGTAGGTATATCCCTATTTGTAAATAAATCCAACACTGAGTTAAAATACAGTTGTTCTTCAGTAATTTAAAGGGTTTCTGTCACCCCACAAAACGTCTTCTTTTTTTTTTTTGGATAGTTATATTCCTTATAGAGCGATATAGGAGAATATAATTAGTCTTACTTACTTTCATGCGGCCGATTCTTTAGAAAACGAAGTTTTATAATATGCAAATCAGGGCTCTACCAGCAAGTAGGGCGTCTACTTGCTGGTAGCCGCAGGCAGAAATCCGCCCCCTCCTCTTGTTGATTGACAGGGCCAGCCGTGATCTCCTCCTCCGGCCGGCCCTGTCAGTATTTCAAAAATCGCGCGCCTCTGGTCATTCGGCGCAGGCGCTCTGAGATGAGGAGGCTCGTCTCCTCAGCACTTCCCTCAGTGCGCCTGCGCCGATGACATCACCGAAAGAGAAGACGTCATCGGCGCACTAAGGGAGTGCTGAGGAGACGAGCCTCCTCATCTCAGAGCGCCTGCGCCGAATGACCAGAGGCGCGCGATTTTTGAAATACTGACAGGGCCGGCCAAGGAGGAGATCACGGCTGGCCCTGTCAATCAACAAGAGGAGGGGGCGGATTTCTGCTGCGGCTACCAGCAAGTAGACGCCCTACTTGCTGGTAGAGCCCTGATTTGCATATTATAAAACTTCGTTTTTCTAAAGAATCGCCGCATGAAAGTAAGTAAGACTATTATATTCTCCTATATCGCGCTATAAGGAATATAACTATCCAAAAAAAAAAAAAAAAAGAGTTTTGTGGGGTGACAGAAACCCTTTAAGGCACCCGCAAAGCAGAGCAAATCTACAGAGGGGTACCGCAGAGTGCCATATAAAGAAATATTGTAGCTCTAGAGTACACATCTCTTGCTGAAGAATAATAGTATAATCTCTAACATTTGGATTAACCGCCCTCCATACATCAACCAACTGGTGGGAGTGAGGAGACGTTTGATTGGCGATGGAGATAGGTGTAAGCCAAATGAGAGGCTCCTCTGGAGACATCAACCAAAGGGTCTATGGCAAAATTTTAATCTCCACTGACCAGTAGTGTGCCCTCTGCAAAACCATCAAGTCTCAACAGTATTCCAGCTAAGGCCGTAAGTTGATTGGTTTGGGTAGGTATACATTGGCAAGGGTATAAAGATGTCCGGCTACATGACCCTTTACAAATAGGAACCTGCCCATTATCATCTGTCTAGACATCTACCAATTCCCATGGGGCGGTTCTAGAGACTAGTATGCTGACCCCCCTTAATTTTGAAACTGAATAACAACTGTGGTAAGTGTTCGGGTACCTGGGTGATCTAAAAAGGGGTAGAGCGCCCTTGCGGATGTGGGTCTCCTATATGAATGCAACTTGTACCTTCTTGCTCCATAGGAACCACAGAATGGAAGATCTTTTTTCAGGTGTGTTCAACCTGTTGGCGTTGATGGAAGCAATGGTAATGGATGACATATTCCTGACCTACAAGAGAAGGGAAGTAAAGCAAAAAGAAAGAAAGAAAAAAAAAAAAAATGAGGGGGGGGGGGGCAAGTACAAAAGGTTAGGAAGGGGGGGGGGGGGGGGGCCACACACAAAAGTTGACCTAATAGGAGAGGTATACAGTAGGTTAGTTTTATAAGCCCAAATACCCGGTCCAGCTAATGCAGAGCGGGTAGAGTGAGAGAAAAGGAAGTAGCTAAAAGAATAAAAACTAACAAAAACTATAAATATATACCAAAACTGTGGAAAAGAAAAAACCACTTGGCGAACCTCCAGGTGCCCCAAAGTTGAGCAGACAGAGTCGCGTTTTTACGTGGGGAGAGGAAAAGCAAATATAGTTGCCTTCCCTTCCCCTGGCCAGATGTAACAAAGCACAAGAAGACCTCAGTAGGAGGTCAGGTCATATCTGAAAGCAAAAACAGCTACCATCAGGGGCAGATAGTCTGCCAACCGGCAAATGAGTAGTGGTAGCCTCAGCTGAACAGATAATCACTATCAGGTTAGTCCCCGCAGCATAGGACTACAGGAATCAACCAGTCTTCAATCGCCAAAGTAGTTTCCATGCGGGGTCTCCTGTTCAGATGTCGGTATCCCTGGAGAGAGTCTGTGTGGGGACCTGCCACGGGTACGCAGAGGAAGCAGAGCTGCCTGAGGAGTAACAATGGGACATCCAGGGCAGGTCCGGGAGAGAGATGATAGTGACCTTCAAAAAACCGGGCCAGATCCCCAGCTTGGTCTGGGGAATGCAGATGAGAAGGAAAGTCCACTTTTGTGAATAATGAGATGAAACAGGTGTCCCCAACGGTAAGTAGCCCCAGCTTCAGTGATAGATTGTAGAAGAGGCTTGAGAATACGTCTCATTGTCAGGGTTCGCCCTCGAGCAGTCTGGCAAAAAAGTTGAATCTGTGCGCCCGCAAACATAGTAGGGACCCTGCCTCCAGGCCCGTTGCAGAATCTCCTCTTTCTCCCTGAAGAAAATTAACCCTATATAAAACATCCCTGGATGCTGGGTTATCCAAGCGCCTTGGTACCAGAACTCTATGTACTCTGTCCAGCTCTATCGCTGCGTCCGCCCGGTCTGGAGAGAAGGGTATTGAAAATGGACACAACCTTGAGCAGGGTCAGTCACAGGTACCTCCTCCTGGGACTCTGCGCAGTTTAATGTGTATTGTGCCGACCTCTGTTTTCCTATCATCTAGTTGTAATAGCATGTGTCTGTTGATGGACCGCTGCGAAGCCAGAGTGTCTTCACAACTTTAGTGAGGCGGGAGTCCAGGTAGAAGAAACCTGTACCTGGGGTGATCAATTGTGTAGAGATATTAATCAGAGTTCTGTCTTGACGGCCCTGTTCTTTAGACTCGACCTGTTGTGTAATAGCTTCCAAATCATTTTTAGTGGGGTAGGTACCTAGGAGGGACCAGATATCCTTTAGTTTTGGGCACTTAGTGCGTCTACTGCCCGAAGATGAGACAGAAGATGGGGTCTCCGATGCGTCAAAGAAGGCAGGGGTTTTGTAAAATGCAGGTGTAGGTGGAAGGTCCGGATTGGAGGCCGGCATGGAAAGGGACTCGCTGCCACTACCTGGCACAAATTTTCTTGCAGTAGGGGAGAGAAAGCGGTGGCTGTGCTACATGTAGGGGCGATAGTCGCCATACTCTGGGGCCACAGCCTTGGGTACGTATATATAGTTTGGACAGGACAGGAGATCTGTGCGCCGGAGGGCCTAGGGTGGTTTCAGATGAAGTAGCACTCACCGGGCCAGAAGTCTGAGTGGGGTTTCTCCACTGTTGCCGATCCGTCATGGGGCATCAAAAACAGGAGCATCGAGGGTCTGTATAACTTGTGCAACAAGCAGGACTGGTCTGCAGTCCACGATCCATTTGGGTATGGCGAGGCCTTGCTGCCCTGGAGTTTATTGCCCACCGAATCTCGTGCAGATGCCATCTTGGATTCCGAAGCACTGTGCATCGGGGGTTGAGATTGGCTAAAATATCGCGCAATGTGCGGTTCTGGAGCCAGGTAAGAGATCCACGACAACTTGAACGCCTGACCATCCTTACTCATAGAAATAAATCAAGCTGGGTATGGTATAACGATGGGTAAGAGGGCCCAGGGTCCGGGAGCTCTGTAAGATGCGTGTTCACAGCGGCATGCTCAGGCCCCGCCGCCCTTCTATTGATAACATTTTAAGGTGTATGTGACTTTTTGATGTTTTTTCACTTTAGCTTTAAGGCAGATGTTGTTAAATACCCAAACCTGCCGTACATGTATGCAAGTGTTATGAAGGGGTTAAAACTGCTTCTCCCCTAAGTGCATTCTTTGATGTTTAACACAATCTGATTGGTAAGTAAAACATTTCCCACAGTACGACAAATTAATAATGGCTTCTCCCCTGTATGATGGCTTCATGGTGAAAAATTGGGTTTCAGAGCACACAATTTCCCACATTCTGCACAGGAATAGGGCTTCTCCCCGTGTGAATTCCTGATGTCTCTCAAAGACTTGATTTGAGAGTAAAATATTTCCCTGCATGAAAGTGGCTTTTCCTGCGAGAATTTTTGAATATCCAACAATATTTTTCTGAATTAAACATTCTTAACACTACTACAGCTTTTTTTTTTTCATGTGACGTCTTTGATGTTGAAGATCTAATTTTCTATAAAATATCAGTCACATCCTTAACATGAATACGGGCTTCTTCTTTGTGCAAATTTGCTGATGTTTCTCAAGACTTGATTTCTTACTAAAACATTTCCCACATTCTGAACATGAATATGGCTTCTCTCGGCAGTGTGGAATTCTCAGATGGCACTCAGGATGTGAATTCTGAGTAAAACATTTCCCACACTTCTGAACATGAATATGGCTTCTCCCCTGTGTGAGTGTCTCTGATGTTTAATGAGATATGTTTTCAGGAGTAAACCATTTCCCACATTCCGAACATAAATAAGGCTTCTCCCCTGTGTGAAGTCTTTGATGAAAAGAAGAGTTGATTTTCTAGCAAAACATTCTTCACATTCTGAACAAAAATATTGCTTCTCACCTGTGTGAATTCTTTGATGTATAGCAAGACTTGATTTCTGATATAAACATTTCTACAATCTGAACATGAATACGGCTTCTCTCCCGTATGAACTCTCTGATGCCTCTCAAAAATCTGATTTGTAAGTAAAACTTTCCGACAGTCTGAACATAGATACGGCATCTTCTTTGCATGATGTTTTTCATGTGGAAGAACTGATTTTAAATCAAAACGTTCTCCCACGTTCTGAACATGAATTTGGCTTTTCCCCTGTGTGAATTCTCTGATGGCTCATAAAATGTGATTTCTGAGTAAAACATTTCCCACATTCTGAACATGGATATGACTTCTTCCCTTTCTGAGCTCTTTGGGCTCCCTCACCTACCCTTTTGTGGCTTGCATTCTGGTTCACAGTCTGTGATGAATCAGAAGATCGATTTGTTTTAAAGGGTCAGATGACAGAGTTTTGCTGTGAAGGGTGGATGGTACATCTGGGATAATGGCACAATCTTCATACGTATCTGATGTGACACCCGGATCATCTGCATTAAAATCTGAAGATATCAATTGTCTCTCCGAGCTCCCAGTACAGTCACCTGTCAAGAACAAAACTTTGTAAAATGATTTTAAATAATCTACATTTTTTAAATAATATTAATATTTTTTAACATAAAAATGCAGTTTAGTGCAGGGCAGTGGAGAGGAACCGTGCGGTGATGTATGAGGAAGCCATGGCTATGGAGTCAGCGTAAGGCCGATCACTATTCTCTATTAAAATCCTTTGTATAAAATAATCTGCCTTAAAGGGAACCTGTCACCTGTAAGTCGTGGCCCTCACAGGGGCAGCATAGTGTAGTCACAGGCCCGGTGATGTCAGCGGTCCTGTCACATCTGTGCTGGGCAGTCAGTACTGACAAGCCGAACCCCACAGGGTGCACCAGGGCTGCAAGGGAGACAAGTCTGATAAGTGACTACATCTACATCCCCTGCCTCCGGACCCAGACTGACTGGTTTTCCTATGCACCAAACTGGAAAGAATCCTGTCAGTGAATGTCGGGAGGAGGTGGACGGTGGGGGTAGTGAGCCTCATCGGACTCATCTCCCTCCTAGCGCTGGCATGTGCAGTGGGGATTTGGACTATCGGTAATCTACAATTACTGCCTGCCTGCACAGTAGTGATAGGTTCCCTCTAATAGACATCTGGTCAGCAGGATCAACCTGTTAAACCAGGCTTACTGCTTGTTAGAATTAATCAAACTGGGTGAAACGACCCCTACCGTTCTTTAACAAGAGTTCCAAAACTGCATGTGAGGATCAGGAATTATAAGAAAAGAATTTGGGGGTGGGCTGGTGTAGAGCAGCAGTAAATGGCCAGGAGGACAAAGATCAAATACAAGGTACGGTACTGATACATAGCAGTGGGAATACTGCTGTTCTGCGACCCAGTTGAAACAGCCAGTGGTCCCAGTCAATACAATGTTAGAAGAAATAACATTCCTCTTCCATGGGTGAGATCTATGACTAAAGCCCCATACTCTTACAGCCAACTGAACATTCAAATAATTGCCCCTAGAATTAGAAGAGTCATTGCACTGAGGTTCAGGAGGACCAGGAACCTGCAGTGGAGGTGGGAGACGAAATCCTATGAAGTGGTATGGCAGCCCAATCCTCATCATGTTTAGAAGATTACGGAAGGTACCCCGCGGCCTGTATGGACGACACATATGGTGACACCTTGCACATTCATAGTTTCGACACCAGAATCCAGTGCAGTCCAAAGTGTGACATGAGGCCTGTGAAATGCTGCACAGAGGGACACCAGGACATGTCCAGGAGATTCATGGAAGAGACCTGTCACCCTGATATTACAATGTAAGTCCTGGAGAGTCACAGCGCAGACCTGAGGGAGTCGTTACACCTTGGTGTAATGGGCTAGGATCAGCGGGAACATTCCTACTGCTCCTCTTCATTCCTGTCTACTAGTATGTTTGGGGCAGTTGCTATGTATTATACAGTAGCTGATCTCTTGCTCAGACGACCTCTCTTCTGTAGCTCACCTTCACCATCCCCATCTTGGTCCAGTCATCTACTGATGAGTTCTATATCTGATATGTGCTTTAAATTATTCTTCATGAGACGGTCCGGCTGTTACACAGTTTGGTCCTACAGTAACAGACTCGTCTCTGCTTCATTTAGTGGTCACTACTCACCTGGGCTCTTATCTGTAGGAATGTCCTCCTTACACTGGTCATCACCCCTCACATCTGTCTCTGTAGGAATCTCCTCCTTGTATTCCTCATCGCCCCTCACATCTGTCTCTGTAGCATTAATATTGCGCAGATCTTCATCCTGATATAAAATCTGTGAAGCAAATATTGTAAGTTACAGGACAGTCGGACAAGTTGCGAGAAATATTTTCCATGACCACAAAAGATCGTTAAAGGGGACATCATCCAACTTTAACCTTTTTTAACAGATCCCTTCAGAGTGACCGGACTTGTGGTGGGTTCATACTTACCTGATCCCCATCACTGGTTGCCGGCTTCATCACTCCACGACCGCCTCCGCAGGTACTAGGACTCTGGGAATCAACATCGCATTGATGGGGGCATGTGACCACTGCAGCCAATCACTGGACGCAGCAGTGACCAGCGATAGGGAAAATCTCTGTTACCTGACCATCCTGTGGAAGGAGAGGACGCGGACATCTCTCTGGTGTTGTCCTCTGACTGGATCTCTCTGCAGGAGACACAGAGACTGGACTCAGACTTTACAGACAGAGAATTCCAGGACATTTGTATTTAGTCCTGTCTGTTACCTGGAGATGTGAGGGGCTGGTCCTCCTCCATCTTGACCTCCTTGTACAGACCCTTGTGTCCTTCTAAATACTCCCACTCTTCCATGGAGAAATAGACAGCGACATCCTGACACCTTATAGGAACCTGACAACACAATGACACCGTCATCACCCAGACCCCTCCAGTGCTGTGACTGTATAATGTCCCAGCATTCCCGGCGGTCTCACCTCTCCAGTCAGCAGCTCCATCATCTTGTGGACGACTTCTAGGATCTTCTCATTGTTCTTCTCATGTATCAGATTACTAGACGTCTTCTTCACCGTGGAGTAATCCTGTTCATTGAAGACATAATAATAAATGTCACCATGTACATTCCAGAGTCCATCACTTCTACAGCCATGTCCACCTGTAATTACCATAGATAATGGTGTAATGTGACATCATCAGAACCTCTCACCTCTCCAGTCACATCACCTGTAATTACCATAGATGATGATGTAATGTGACATCATCAGAACCTCTCACCTCTCCAGTCACATCACCAGTAATTACCATAGATAATGGTGTAATGTGACATCATCAGAACCTCTCACCTCTTCAGTCACATCCCCTGTAATTACCATAGATAATGGTGTAATGTGACATCATCAGAACCTCTCACCTCTCCAGTCACATCACCTGTAATTACCATAGATAATGGTGTAATGTGACATCATCAGAACCTCTCACCTCTCCAGTCACATCCCCTGTAATTACCATAGATAATGAGGTAATGTGACATCATCAGAACCTCTCACCTCTCCAGTCACATCACCTGTAATTACCATAGATAATGATGTAATGTGACATCATCGGAACCTCTCACCTCTCCAGTCACATCCCCTGTAATTACCAGTAAAAATGTCCGTTTGTTAAACTCTGCACAGACGCGGCGCGGCTGAAAGAAGTCACCATGGCGGTCTGGTCTGAGAGGAGAAGAAGAGGAAAGAGAAAATCTCCATCGGAGAAGAGAAGTCACTGGATGTAAGAGGTACAGGGTCATACAGCGCCACATATGTATGTTCTGCAGCGCTGTATGTAATGTTTTCCAAGTACGTCTTTAAAGGGGTTGTCCCCTCATAGCGCTGCCTCCTCTTCAAACAGCTGGGGGCACAGAGGGCATTACTACTATGGAGGATACACAGGGGGCATTACTAATGTGAAGGGGACACAATCAGCATTTCTACTATGGAGGGGTCACAGAGGGCATTATTACTGTGAAGGGGGAACTGTGGGGATTATTACTGTGAAGGGGGCACAATGGGGATTATTACTGGGAAGGGGGCACAATGGGGATTATTACTGTGAAGGGGGCACAATGGGGATTATTACTGTGAAGGGGGCACAATGGGGATTATTACTGTGAAGAGGGCACAATGGTGATTATTACTGTGAAGGGGGCACAATGGGGATTATTACTGTGAAGGGGCACAATGGGGATTATTACTGTGAAGGGGGCACAATGGGGATTTTCTACTGTGAAGGGGGCACAATGGGGATTATTACTGTGAAGGGGGCACAATGGGGATTGTTACTGTGAAGGGGGCACAATGGGGATTGTTACTATGAAGGGGGCACAATGGGGATTATTACTGTGAAGGGGGCACAATGGTGATTATTACTGTGAAAGGGGCACAATGGGGATTGTTACTGTGAAAGGGGCACAATGGGGATTGTTACTGTGAAAGGGGCACAATGGGGATTGTTACTGTGAAGGGGGCACAATGGGGATTGTTACTATAAAGGGGGCACAATGTGGATTGTTACTATGAAGGGGGCACAATGGGGATTATTACTGTGAAGGGGGCACAATGGGGATTATTACTGTGAAGGGGGCACAATGTTGGCATAACTACTGTGAGGGGGCACACATCTGTACAAAACTACTGTGAAGGTTGTACAATGAGGGCAATACTTCTGTTAGGCGGTACAAAAGTGTTGGGGGGGGGGGGGCCAGAGAAAGGACCCGCCCCGGGTGCCAAACACTCTAGGCACGCCACTGAATGCTGGTGATGAGGTTTATCAGAATATTACGCTATAGACATGTATGACAACTAAAAGGCTATATGGTATTCAATTAAAATTAAAAGGGTTGTCCAGGCCTCCTGAGAGATACACACGTGGAAGAGATTTGGTTTCATTACTACTTACCTGTCCTTTGCTCTGTCAATACTCCTACACTCGATCAAAACTAACAGCCCAATCAAAATACACAAAGTATGATATAAAATGTATCAAAATGTATTTATTGAAACATGATCACATAAAATGTATAAATATTACAGGTGATAAACAGGGGATCTTACATTTTATATCATACTCTATGTGTATTGTGTTTGGGTTATTAGTTGTGATCGAGTGTCGGAGTGTTTCAGTGTTGCTACTAGGCCCTTATTGTACAGGGAGTGCAGAATTATTAGGCAAATGAGTATTTTGACCACATCATCCTCTTTATGCATGTTGTCTTACTCCAAGCTGTATAGGCTCGAAAGCCTACTACCGATTAAGCATATTAGGTGATGTGCATCTCTGTAATGAGAAGGGGTGTGGTCTAATGACATCAACACCCTATATCAGGTGTGCATAATTATTAGGCAACTTCCTTTCCTTTGGCAAAATGGGTCAAAAGAAGGACTTGACAGGATCAGAAAAGTCAAAAATAGTGAGATATATTGCAGAGGGATGCAGCACTCTTAAAATTGCAAAGCTTCTGAAGCGTGATCATCGAACAATCAAGCGTTTCATTCAAAATAGTCAACAGGGTCGCAAGAAGCGTGTGGAAAAACCAAGGCGCAAAATAACTGCCCATGAACTGAGAAAAGTCAAGCGTGCAGCTGCCAAGATGCCACTTGCCACCAGTTTGGCCATATTTCAGAGCTGCAACATCACTGGAGTGCCCAAAAGCACAAGGTGTGCAATACTCAGAGACATGGCCAAGGTAAGAAAGGCTGAAAGACGACCACCACTGAACAAGACACACAAGCTGAAACGTCAAGACTGGGCCAAGAAATATCTCAAGACTGATTTTTCTAAGGTTTTATGGACTGATGAAATGAGAGTGAGTCTTGATGGGCCAGATGGATGGGCCCGTGGCTGAATTGGTAAAGGGCAGAGAGCTCCAGTCCGACTCAGACGCCAGCAAGGTGGAGGTGGAGTACTGGTTTGGGCTGGTATCATCAAAGATGAGCTTGTGGGGCCTTTTCGGGTTGAGGATGGAGTCCAGCTCAAATCCCAGTCCTACTGCCAGTTTCTGGAAGACACCTTCTTCAAGCAGTGGTACAGGAAGAAGTCTGCATCCTTCAAGAAAAACATGATTTTCATGCAGGACAATGCTCCATCACACGCGTCCAAGTACTCCACAGCGTGGCTGGCAAGAAAGGGTATAAAAGAAGAAAATCTAATGACATGGCCTCCTTGTTCACCTGATCTGAACCCCATTGAGAACCTGTGGTCCATCATCAAATGTGAGATTTACAAGGAGGGAAAACAGTACACCTCTCTGAACAGTGTCTGGGAGGCTGTGGTTGCTGCTGCACGCAATGTTGATGGTGAACAGATCAAAACACTGACAGAATCCATGGATGGCAGGCTTTTGAGTGTCCTTGCAAAGAAAGGTGGCTATATTGGTCACTGATTTGTTTTTGTTTTGTTTTTGAATGTCAGAAATGTATATTTGTGAATGTTGAGATGTTATATTGGTTTCACTGGTAAAAATAAATAATTGAAATGGGTATATATTTGTTTTTTGTTAAGTTGCCTAATAATTATGCACAGTAATAGTCACCTGCACACACAGATATCCCCCTAAAATAGCTAAAACTAAAAACAAACTAAAAACTACTTCCAAAAATATTCAGCTTTGATATTAATGATTTTTTTGGGTTCATTGAGAACATGGTTGTTGTTCAATAATAAAATTAATCCTCAAAAATACAACTTGCCTAATAATTCTGCACTCCCTGTATTTTCGGAGGCACTGCTTGGATTTATACTTTTCTCTGTCAGTGCCGCCGCCCCAGCTGCAGCTGCACAGGCCACGAGCTCTTGATGCCACGGGATGTGTGCGCTTCTCTTCCTGTTCATTAGTATTTATTACTATATGCAACATATTAATAAATGCAAATGAACAGGAAAAACGCACACATCCCGTGGGACAAGAGCTCGTGGCCTGTGCAACTGCAGTTGGGACGGCGGCATTGACAGAGCAAAGGAGTAAGTAGCACTGAAACCAAATTTCTTCCACAGGTCCACGGAACGCGTGTATTTCTCGGGATACCTGGAGAACCCTTTTAAGAATTTGCCTAAAATCGCACAATTAGTAAGTAGTAAAGAGGGTAATTTACGAGCAGAAATACTCATATTGGGCTTATTTGTGTCGCAATCTGCGACTTTTTTCTGCTCACGCCAGGTCTAAAAGAGTGGGGGTGGCGTGGGCAGGGAAAATGGTCTAAATTAGGGATGAGCGAATTGACTTTGGATGAAACATCCGAAGTCAAGTCGCATAAAACTTTGTTCTAATACTGTACGGAGCAGGAGCTGGAGGGAGAGCAGGAGCTCCGTACAGTATTAGAATGTATTGGCTCCGATGAGTCGAAGTTATTGCTTCACGAAGTATCGCGAGACTTCGCGCCATAACTTCATAAATTAATTTGTACTGTAAAAAAACATTTCCCGAACTCTGGTTCGGTTCCAAGATGCCACTCATTGGAGCCAATACATTCTAATACTGTACGGAGCTCCTGTTCCGTACAGTATTAGAACAAAGTTTTATGCAAATTGACTTTGAATGTTTCATCCAAAGTCGATCCGCTCATCCCTAGTCTAAATGTAAGACAGCAAGGAAGCTGGCGGAGATGTAGACCAGTGCTGGTGACGCTGAAGTTATGAATTGGCCGGCCACTCTACATAACGTTGGCGGATTATTTATAGATAGTGTTAGTACACCCAGACATGGCTCCTGCTCCTCCCTCACATCACTGAGGGCCACAGGCGCTTCCCTCACCATCTCCAGAGCCCCAAACACTGGGAGCAGCCAGCACATCCTGACACCTTATAGGAACCTGACAACACAATGACACCGTCATCACCCAGACCCCTCCAGTGCTGTGACTGTATAATGTCCCCGCATTCCCGGCGGTGTCACCTCTCCAGTCAGCAGCTCCATCATCTTGTGGACGACTTCTAGGATCTTCTCATTGTTCTTCTCATGTATCAGAATACTAGACATCTTCTTCACCGTGGAGTAATCCTGTTCATGGAAGACATAATAATAAATGTCACCATGTACATTCCAGAGTCCATCACTTCTACAGCCATGTCCACCTGTAATTACCATAGATAATGATGTAATGTGACATCATCAGAACCTCTCACCTCTCCAGTCACATCCCCTGTAATTACCATAGATAATGGTGTAATGTGACATCATCAGAACCTCTCACCTCTCCAGTCACATCACCTGTAATTACCATAGATAATGACGTAATGTGACATCATCAGAACCTCTCACCTCTCCAGTCACATCACCTGTAATTACCATAGATAATGGTGTAATGTGACATCATCAGAACCTCTCACCTCTCCAGTCACATCATCTGTAATTACCATAGATAATGATGTAATGTGACATCATCAGAACCTCTCACCTCTCCAGTCACATCACCTGTAATTACCATAGATAACGATGTAATGTGACATCATCAGAACCTCTCACCTCTCCAGTCACATCACCTGTAATTACCATAGATAATGATGTAATGTGACATCATCAGAACCTCTCACCTCTCCAGTCACATCCCCTGTAATTACCATAGATAACGATGTAATGTGACATCATCAGAACCTCTCACCTCTCCAGTCACATCACCTGTAATTACCATAGATAATGATGTAATGTGACATCATCAGAACCTCTCACCTCTCCAGTCACATCCCCTGTAATTACCATAGATAATGGTGTAATGTGACATCATCAGAACCTCTCACCTCTCCAGTCACATCCCCTGTAATTACCATAGATAATGATGTAATGTGACATCATCAGAATCTCTCACCTCTCCAGTCACATCCCCTGTAATTACCATAGATCAGGGGTAGGCAACCTCCGGCACTCCAGCTGTTGTGAAACTACAACTCCCAGCATGCATACTTGCTCTGCTCTTCTAAGAACTTACATAGAAATGAATGGAGCATGCTGGGAATTGTAGTTTCACAACAGCTGGAGTGCCGAAGGTTGCTGATCCCTGCCATAGATAATGGTGTAATGTGACATCATCAGAACCTCTCCAGTCACATCCCCTGTAATTACCATAGATAATGATGTAATGTGACATCATCAGAACCTCTCACCTCTCCAGTCACATCACCTGTAATTACCATAGATAATGATGTAATGTGACATCATCAGAACCTCTCACCTCTCCAGTCACATCCCCTGTAATTACCATAGATAATGGTGTAATGTGACATCATCAGAACCTCTCGCCTCTCCAGTCACATCACCTGTAATTACCATAGATAATGATGTGATGTGACATCATCAGAACCTCTCACCTCTCCAGTCACATCCCCTGTAATTACCATAGATAATGGTGTAATGTGACATCATCAGAACCTCTCACCTCTCCAGTCACATCACCTGTAATTACCATAGATAATGGTGTAATGTGACATCATCAGAACCTCTCACCTCTCCAGTCACATCACCTGTAATTACCATAGATAATGGTGTAATGTGACATCATCAGAACCTCTCACCTCTCCAGTCACATCACCTGTAATTACCATAGATAATGGTGTAATGTGACATCATCAGAACCTCTCCAGTCACATCACCTGTAATTACCATAGATAATGGTGTAATGTGACATCATCAGAACCTCTCACCTCTCCAGTCACATCCCCTGTAATTACCATAGATAATGATGTAATGTGACATCATCAGAACCTCTCACCTCTCCAGTACACTGCACTACTGAATCATCGACTACCTCAGACATCACACACTGCACTACTGAAGCACCAGCTGTGACAGACATCACACACTGCACTACTGAAGCACCAGCTGTGACAGACATCATACACTGCACTACTGAAGCATCAGCTGTGGCAGACATCATACACTGCACTACTGAAGCATCAGCTGTGGCAGACATCATACACTGCACTACTGAAGCATCAGCTGTGACAGACATCATACACTGCACTACTGAAGCATCAGCTGTGACAGACATTATACACTGCACTACTGAAGCACCAGCTGTGACAGACATCATACACTGCACTACTGAAGCATCAGCTGTGACAGACATAATACACTGCACTACTGAAGCACCAGCTGTGACCCTTTTGACCCATCTAGCAATGACTGCCGTGGACACTTTTCGCCCCTTATTCTTACCCCAAAACTGAATAAGGAGGCTTTCTTCTAACCTCCAGGCCGAAGTAGACTCCAGATAAGTTAACAGACATCTTTTAACGTCAAGGCAATGATACTCCCTTTCTAAATTATTGGAAGGATTTGTGCAAAAGGATGGAAGGATAACATCCTGACTTCTGTGGAAGTCCGTAACCACTTTTGGCTGAAAGGACGGGAGTGGCCGGATGATAACCTTGTCATCTAAGATCTGGGTATACGGTGGAAAAGCCGAGAAGGCTTATATCTCTAAATTCCTTCTAGCGGATGTAATGGCCAGTAAAAAGGACATTTTAAAGGAGAGCATGTCTATGGGGATCTCTGACAGAGGTTCAAAAGGTTTCTGTGACAGGGCCGTCAAGACCGTGTTTAAGTCCCAAGGAGGGGACAAAGGTCTTATCGAAGGGTGGATCCTGGAGGCTGCTGATAGAAACCTTTTTACCCAAGGATGAAGGGCCAGCTGCACATCGAAAAAGTAACTCAAAGCTGCCACCTGAACTCTCAGGGTGGAAGCCTTAAGCCCCTTGTCCAGACCACTTGTAAAAAGTCTAGGATCTTGAAACATTGGAGGAGAGAAAGGGTCAGGACTGATACCTAGGAAAGAGGAGAAGACTTCCCAGATCTTATTGTATTTCCTAGCCGTAGATTTCCTACTACCCAAAATGGTGGTAACTACCGACTGGGAAAGACCTCGACCTAACCATATCCCCTTTCAGTCTCCACACTGCCAGGTGCAAGATTTTTGGATTGGGATGCAGAATCGGGCCTTGATACAATAGATCCTCCCGAGGAGGCAGAATCCAGGGGGGTGCTATATCTAAGTTTAGCAGGTAGGAGTACCAGGATCTTTTGGCCATATGGGGCAATCAGGGTAATTATAGCTTTTTCCTTCTGGACTTTCTTTAGGACTTGCGGAATTAGGGAAAAAGGAGGGAAGGCATAACCTTCCTCCTGTGACCAATCTGCGCCAATCCGTCTAGGGCTGTTGGATTGTCGAACAGTTCAGGGAGAAGAATCTCTCTACTTTTTTGTTCTTCCTGGAGGCAAAGAGGTCTACCGTGGGGAGGCAAATTTTTAGCTAACTGGGAGAATACCTCTGGGTTTAGACACCAATCTCCCTGTTTTAGCTGGACGCGGCTCAGAAAATCGGCCACTATGTTCTCCTTCCCTTTTATGGGACTGCCGACAGGGACAGATGTTTCTGTTCTGCCAGCTGGAAAATCTGCTGACAAAGTTTTGCCAGAGAGGGTACCCTCGTTCCCCCTTGATGGTTGACATATGCTACTGTGTTGAGTTGTCCGAGTATAGGATTATTTTCTTGTGGGATATGCCCGGAACTACTGATTTTAACGCCATTTCCACTGCCTTTAGCTCTTTGAAGTTTGAGGTGGCTTTCCTGGTGTTCAAATCCCACCTCCCCTGCCAGCCTTTGTTCTTGGAGTGAGCCCCCCACCCCCATGGGCTGGCATCCGTAGTTATTAGTATCGGATCCTGAAAAGACCAGGGTACCCTGCCGAAAGATTCTCTGGCACTGTCCACCAAAGGAGAGACGTCCGATCTAACAACGTTTGGCAACCGTCCCATTGATGAAGGATGCAGGACTGTAGTTTTCTCGTATGGGCCTGCGCATATGGGACCGCCGGAATTGTTGCTGTCAGGTGGCCCAGTACTGCCATCGCCTTTTGAAAGAGCAGAGGTAAGACCTGAAGAGATCCCAAACGTGTTCCCTGATGGAAATTATCTTGGTAGATGGAAGGAACGTTTTTTCTACCCGGGAATCTAAGAGGATGCCTAAAAACACACAGGTCTGAGATGGTGACAGGCAAGACTTTTCCCAATTTATTTTCCAGCCCAGGTTCTTTAACAGGGAGCAGGAAACACTGATGTTTTGGTTAATTTTTCTTTTGTTTGGGAAATAAACAGGAAATCGTCTAGATATGGCAGTAACGGAACCCCTGACAATCTTAGAAAGGAAGCCACCTCCGCAATCACTTTCGTAAAGATTCTGGGGCTTGTGAAACCCCAAATGGCAGGGCTTTGTACTGCAGGTGTAGACACTCTCCCTGAACCCAGACCGC
Source organism: Bufo bufo (assembly GCF_905171765.1). Classification (NCBI taxonomy): domain Eukaryota; kingdom Metazoa; phylum Chordata; class Amphibia; order Anura; family Bufonidae; genus Bufo; species Bufo bufo. The sequence goes on along the minus strand of NC_053393.1, from coordinate 554,379,117 downwards.
CGTTCTTAATTTTTTGGGAGGACGCATGAATTGGCACATGGTAATATGCCCTCTAAGTCCTGAGTCGCCATCCAGCAATCTCTTGATAGGAGTTCTATGGTTGATCTTATGGTCTCCATACGAAACTTCTTGTATTTGAGAACCTGTTTAGTTTCTTTAAGTTTAGGATTACTCGGAAGGAGCCATTGGGTTTCCTCACAAAAAAAAGAGGAGAGTAAAATCCCTTGCCCTCTCTGCCTGTGGAACCGGGACTACCACCCCCTTGCGCAGAAGAAGTAAGATCTCTGACTCTAAGGCCTGTCTTTTGATCTGGTCTTTGGGGCAGTCTGTTTGAACGAATGAATCCCGGGGAAGGGTCAGAAATTCCAGCCGGAAACCTTCTCCAATCCCCCCAGGATCCAACCGTTTTTGGTTACCGTTTTCCAGGCTGGGAGAAAAAAGATAATCTTCCCCCCACCTGGGACTCGGCGTCATTGCTTATCCTTAGATCTTGGGTCCTGGGGCTTAAAAAGGAAACCTCCGGATTTCTTAGGAAATCTATCCTTTTCCCTTCTATCGTACTGTCTACCCCTCTGTTTTTTACTCTGGTATTTACGAAAAAAGGGGGGATGTTGGGGAACCGGAAAGCCCTTCTTTTTATCTGAGGCTCTTTCAAGTATGTCATCAAGAGAAGACCCAAAAAGTCTGTCACCTTCACAAGGGATGGAGCAGAGTCTGGCCTTCGAGCCCTGATCCGCTTTCCAGGATTTCAGCCAGATAGCTCTCCTAGCCGCATTAGACATGGCGGACGATCTGGCCGAAAATCGAATCATATCCGTGGAGGCATCTGCTAGAAGTCAGCGGCTTTAAAAAAAAGTAGGAAGGGAAGCTAAAAGTTCCTCTCTTGACTTTTCCCGAGATGCTGTTCTAACCAGATATGCAGTGATCTTGAAACCCAGGAGGCTGCGACTGCTGGCCTCAGGCAAGCAGAGGTCGATTCCCACGCCCTTTTTAAATAAATATCAGCTTTTTTGTCTAATGGGTCTGACAGGCTCCCAAATCATCAAATGGCAATGCAGATTTCTTGGCGTCTTTGCTACCGGGGCGTCTACTGTAGGGCCTTGTCCCAAATAGCTGCTACTTTTTCTTCAAAGGGATATTTCCTTTTAACTGAATTTGGGATAAAAAATTTCCTGTCTGGATTTTTCCATTCCTTTTTAATTAACGCTTGGAGATTTTCGTGAATGGTGAAGACCCTATGCTTCCTGGGGCCTAATCCCTGAAAAGCTAGGTCTGCTGTTGACTTAGGCTGTTTCACATCCTCAAGTTGCATTGTCGCTCTGACAGCTTTAAGTAGGTTTTGAGTGTCCTCAGGTCGAAATAGGCAACTCCCTGCTTCCTCGTCTTCTGATAATGTAGCGTCGTTAGAAAATAACTGACCCGCTTCCCTTTCTTCCACGTCAGAGAGGTCTATATCAGAATCCCTAACATCCGGGGACTTGTCTGGTAACCTATGGTGACTATGAAAATTGTAGATTCACACTGAAGGCATCAAAACTATGAATTAACACATGTGGAATTATATACATAACAAACAAGTGTGAAACAACTGAAAATATGTCATATTCTAGGTTCTTCAAAGTAGCCACCTTTTGCTTTGATTGCTGCTTTGCACACTCTTGGCATTCTCTTGATGAGCTTCAAGAGGTAGTCCCCTGAAATGGTTTTCACTTCACAGGTGTGCCCTGTCAGGTTTAATAAGTGGGATTTCTTGCCTTATAAATGGGGTTGGGGCCATCAGTTGCGTTGAGGAGAAGTCAGGTGGATACACAGCTGATAGTCCTACTGAATAGACTGTTAGAATTTGTATTATGGCAAGAAAAAAGCAGCTAAGTAAAGAAAAACGAGTGGCCATCATTACTTTAAGAAATTAAGGTCAGTCTCAGTCAGCCGAAAAATTGGGAAAACTTTGAAAGTAAGGGCTATTTGACCATGAAGGAGAGTGATGGGGTGCTGCGCCAGATCACCTGGCCTCCACAGTCACCGGACCTGAACCCAATCGAGATGGTTTGGGGTGAGCTGGACCGCAGAGTGAAGGTAAAAGGGCCAACAAGTGCTAAGCATCTCTGGGAACTCCTTCAAGACTGTTGGAAGACCATTTCAGGGGACTACCTCTTGAAGCTCATCAAGAGAATGCCAAGAGTGTGCAAAGCAGTAATCAAAGCAAAAGGTGGCTACTTTGAAGAACCTAGAATATGACATATTTTCAGTTGTTTCACACTTGTTTGTTATGTATATAATTCCACATGTGTTAATTCATAGTTTTGATGCCTTCATAGTCATGAAAATAAAGAAAACTCTTTGAATGAGAAGGTGTGTCCAAACTTTTGGTCTGTACTGTATATATATATAATTTAACAGAAAATATGGCCATGAGATCTCCCTACCCCACACTGCGCAGGCGCGGAGATTGGATGGATCTTCTGGAGTTAGGCGCGCTTGCGCACTGGGCCGTAATATTTCCTACTGAGGATCTCCAGCGCATGCGCAGTGTCCCGGTGTGCAGTTGAACTCTGCTGAGATTTTCCATAAACTGTCCGTTTGCGCATGCGCAGATCGTCAAAACTAAGGAACGCCTCCTCACATCATTAGCAGTGCGACCAAAAGTTAGGAGGTAGGGAAATCTCACAAAGTAGGGTAATGTAACGTTACAGCAGCACACTGGTCAGTCAGCACTAGCCCCGCCCCCTACACCTCCGGCGGCCATGTTAGTACACCCAGACATGGCTCCTGCTCCTCTCCTCACATCACTGAGGGCCACAGGCGCTTCCCTCACCATCTCCAGAGCCCCAAACACTGGAGCGGCCAGCACAGCCGTATCTAAGCCTCTCATGTGAGATACTGTCTGCTGAGCCTGGATCACAGCTTCTCGTGTGTGATACTGTCTGCTGAGCCGTGTATCTAATCCTATCCTGTATGATACTGTCTGCTGAGCTGTGTATCTAATCCTACCATGTGTGATACTGTCTGCTGAGCCGTGTATCTAATCCTATCCTGTGTGATACTCCCTGCTGAGCTGTGTATATAATCCTATCCTGTGTGATACAGTCTGCTGAGCTGTGTATCTAATCCTATCCTGTGTGATACTGTCTGCTGAGCTGTGTATCTAATCCTATCCTGTGTGATACTGTCTGCTGAGCTGTGTATCTAATCCTATCCTGTGTGATACCGTCTGCTGAGCCGTGTATCTAATCCTATCCTGTGTGATACTCCCTGCTGAGCTGTGTATATAATCCTATCCTGTGTGATACAGTCTGCTGAGCTGTGTATCTAATCCTATCCTGTGTGATACTGTCTGCTGAGCTGTGTATCTAATCCTATCCTGTGTGATACTCCCTGCTGAGCTGTGTATCTAATCCTGTCCTGTGTGATACTGTCTGCTGAGCTGTGTATCTAATCCTATCCTGTGTGATACTCCCTGCTGAGCTGTGTATCTAATCCTATCCCGTGTAATACTGTCTGCTGAGCTGTGTATCTAATCCTGTCCCGTGTGATACTGTCTGCTGAGCTGTGTATCTAATCCTATCCTGTGTGATACTGTCTGCTGAGCTGTGTATCTAATCCTATCCTGTGTGATACTGTCTGCTGAGCTGTGTATCTAATCCTATCCTGTGTGATACTGTCTGCTGAGCTGTGTATCTAATCCTATCCTGTGTGATACTGTCTGCTGAGCTGTGTATCTAATCCTATCCTGTGTGATACTGTCTGCTGAGCTGTGTATCTAACCCTGTCTGCTGAGCTGTGTATCTAATCCTATCCTGTGTGTGATACGCATGACAGTTACATACTGGTTACATTTCATTATGTTGCTGTTTTGTCGTCGCCCCCCCCGGCCCCCCATATCTGGACGCAGCAGTGACCAGCGATAGGGAAAATCTCGGTTACCTGACCATCCTGTGGAAGGAGAGGACGCTGACATCTCTCTGGTGTTGTCCTCTGACTGGATCTCTCTGCAGGAGACACAGAGACTGGACTCAGACTTCACAGACAGAGAATTCCAGGACATTTGTATTTAGTCCTGTCCGTTACCTGGAGATGTGAGGGGCTGGTCCTCCTCCATCTTCACCTCCTTGTACAGACCCTTGTGTCCTTCTAAATACTCCCACTCCTCCATGGAGAAATAGACAGCGACATCCTGACACCTTATAGGAACCTGACAACACAATGACACCGTCATCACCCAGACCCCTCCAGTGCTGTGACTGTATAATGTCCCCGCATTCCCGGCGGTGTCACCTCTCCAGTCAGCAGCCCCATCATCTTGTGGACGACTTCTAGGATCTTCTCATTCTTCTTCTCATGTATCAGATTACTAGACGTCTTCTTCACCGTGGAGTAATCCTGTTCATGGAAGACATAATAATAAATGTCACCATGTACATTCCAGAGTCCTCACGTCTACAGCCATGTCCACCTGTAATTACCATAGATAATGGTGTAATGTGACATCATCAGAACCTCTCACCTCTCCAGTCACATCACCTGTAATTACCATAGATAATGGTGTAATGTGACATCATCAGAACCTCTCACCTCTCCAGTCACATCCCCTGTAATTACCATAGATAATGATGTAATGTGACATCATCAGAACCTCTCACCTCTCCAGTCACATCCCCTGTAATTACCATAGATAATGATGTAATGTGACATCATCAGAACCTCTCACCTCTCCAGTCACATCACCTGTAATTACTATAGATAATGGTGTAATGTGACATCATCAGAACCTCTCACCTCTCCAGTCACATCACCTGTAATTACCATAGATAATGGTGTAATGTGACATCATCAGAACCTCTCTCCTCTCCAGTCACATCACCTGTAATTACCATAGATAATGGTGTAATGTGACATCATCAGAACCTCTCACCTCTCCAGTCACATCCCCTGTAATTACCATAGATAATGAAGTAATGTGACATCATCAGAACCTCTCACCTCTCCAGTCATATCCCCTGTAATTACCATAGATAATGATGTAATGTGACATCATCAGAACCTCTCACCTCTCCAGTCACATCCCCTGTAATTACCATAGAAATGATGTAATGTGACATCATCAGAACCTCTCACCTCTCCAGTCACATCTCCTGTAATTACTATAGATAATGATGTAATGTGACATCATCAGAACCTCTCACCTCTCCAGTAAGCAGGAAGAGTATCTTTAGGGTAAGATTTAATATCCTCTCCGCCATCTTGTCCCCGTCTCCATCCATTATCTGGTACTGATGATGTCATCGAACGATCCTATATCACAGGAGCCTGAATGGAAGAAGAGTCAATGTAGAATCCGCATGAAATCCCATAGAAATGCTTATAATGACCGGAGATGATGGGAATTTGGGGAGAAATCAGAGGAGATGAGGTCTTCTCTCTATTGATGACTGGAAGATCTCGTCAGGGCAGTTCCTCCATGTTTGAGGTCACAGCAGTGTAAAGTATGGTGCACCCTCACACGACCCCTACATACAATCCCTGGCTGAAGTTGTGATACACCCGACCAATCAGCTGTTTGAGGAGACCGTGGCTCGCCGGTGAGCGTTGCAGTCTTCTCGCAGGTCACCAAGCGCCGTCTTTAGTAAAGTGGTTGTGCTTGATATCGCAGCTGTGACCGGTGAATGTGACATCACATGGCCTTGGAAGAGGCATAAGAGGTCACCGAGCGCAGCAGCCTCTTCATACAGCTGATTGGTGGGGTCCCGGGAGTAGGAGCCCCCCGATCTCATGACCTATCCTGAAGATCGGTCATCAATATGATAATTCCAGAAAACCCCTTTGACACTACTACTTTATAAGAGGGTCTACAGGAATGTCCAGTTCACCCGGAGGAAGTCTTCTGGGTGAACCGGAGACCAGGAGGGAAGACGCCGGAGATGGCGGCCGGACCGGTCATGGAGGGACTTGAAGAAGATTTCTGTTCTTCCTTCTTGATCCAATTCATCTCTAGTTCAGGTCAAATATTGACCAACGACCCGATTCTGGGGCCGGAGCCAGACGTTGTTTTTTCGAAGGCCCCAATTTACATAATAAATTGTCCCCCAGCAGCTCGAGACCAGATCCGGTTCATCATTCACATGGAGGCTGCACCGGAAGGAGCGGAACGTTAGAACTGCCTGAGCTGTATCTGCAGGACTGACTGGACAGTGAGGGGACTATAACCTGTGACCACGTAGGTGTGACTGTGCGGAGCCCCACGTGGCCTGCAGCATGTGGGACACGCCCTGCGCAAGTTACAAACCAGGACACGAGAAGATGGAATATAAAGAGGGGTCTAGAAAAGCAGCGCGTGGCTCTGCATCTCCAGCCTGGACGGGACCCCTAAGGGCCGGACCTGGTGAGAGATAAGGGGGGGGGGGGGGTCCAGTGAAGGCCATTAATCAGAGGAAGCTGAATGGTCCACGGGTCATGGACCTCACAGCCAAACAGGACAGTTACCTAAACAGGACCTCACCCTCCCGGCTGGTACAGAGGGATCCCCAGTGTGATAGGGATGATGGGCAAGTAGTCATGGAGCGGACCATGGGGAACCTCCTCTCTGATTGGTCCTTTATAGTCACATGGTATTTAAAAAGCTGGAAGCAGCAACTGTGAACAAGTAACATTGGATTCTATGGATTTTACATTTTAAGGGTCCATTCACTCGTCCGTAGAATGCGTCCGCATCCGTTCCGCAAATTGCATCCACATTTCGGGAGCGCAGTCTCGATCTTCCGGTCCACGGCTCCGGAAAAAAATAGAACATGTCCTATTCTTGTCCACAATTGTGGTCAAGAATAGGCAGTTCTATGGGGTGCCGGCCGGGTGTATTGCAGATCCGCAATACACTACGGACGTGTGAATGGACCCTAACATGAAGGGGTTAAAAGTCTGAAAATTCCTAAAAGGGAAATTTTCCATTTCATTTTTTACTCCCAGCCTTCCCGGAGCCATAACTTTTTTATTTCCCATTAACACAGATGACGAGGACGTTAACATCGCCGGACGAGGACTTGTTATTTGTGGGACCAGTTGTACTTTGTAATGGCGCCAGTTACGGTTCTACACAATGTAGTGGGAAGCAGGAAAATTCCAACTGGGGGATAAAAAAAACACCCCCAATTCGGGCAGTTTCCTGGTTTTGCTGTCCCAGCGTTTCCTGGCCGGTTCCCCTCATCCTCCGGTCGGTGCGATTACAGCGACACCACATTTATACAGGTTTTATTGGGTTTTAATACTGAAAAAATAAAAACTTTGGGAATAAAAACCAAATGTTTTCTCTGCATCCCCATCTTCTGACCGCCATAACGTGTGCGCATTCTTAGGGCTCATGCATAGAGTCCGTGAGCGAGCCATACGTCCTGGAGCGGCACACATGGTGCACACGGTTACATTGATACTGTGCGCATCGGGCGCCCGCGGGCTCATTGTCCTGCACTTATATGATGGTAACCTATGTGCGCTCCCGTGTGCACCATGTATGCCCACTCACGGACTCTATGGCTCGGAGGGCAGACTGTCGAGTGCATGAGCCCTTAGGCTACTTTCACACTTGCGGCAGGACGGATCCGACAGGCTGTTCACCCTGTCGGATCCGTCCTTCCGCTATTTCGCCGTGCCGCCGCTCCGTCCCCATTGACTATAATGGGGATGGGGGCGGAGCTCCAGTGCAACACGGTGAAAGGCCGCCGGACTAAAAGTGCTGCATGTCTGACTTTTTAGTCCGACGGCCTCTCACCGCGAACTGCCGTACTGCGCCGGAGCTCCGCCCCATCCCCATTACAGTCAATGGGGACGGAGCGGCGGCACGGCGAAATAGCGGAAGGACAGATCCGACAGGGTGAACAGCCTGCCGGATCCATCCTGCCGCAAGTGTGAAAGTAGCCATAGTCTCTGCTCCTCACTGACGCCGTATTGTGGATGACGGATTTTTTATTTTGCCGTTTGTACCAAATCTTTGTATATTTAATAGTGACGGCGTTTCCTCAGACGGAAGCGCCCGCGACGTGTGTTGTTTTGGGGAGGGGGGGGGTGATTAGAATTATTTTTTTTATCCTGTTTTATAGTTCCAGGTTTTTGCGGCTCCAGGTGCCGTGGTCACGAGCCCCGATGGACGTGGCGGCTGCTGCTGGATCGGCGGCGCTCCTCCTCCAGGTCTGTCATAGGACGTCCACTGGGAGACCCTCCCCCGCAGCAGCACCAACCCCATCACATCCAGCAGACTGCGGGGAGGATCCTGCGGCACTCATAATAGACTGCACTACTGAAGCATCTACTGCCACAGACATCATACACTGCACTACTGAAGCACCAGCTGCAACAGACATCATACACTGCACTACTGAAGCACCAGCTGTGACAGACATCATACACTGCACTACTGAAGCACCAGCTGTGACAGACATCACACACTGCACTACTGAAGCACCAGCTGTGACAGAGACATCATACACTGCACTACTGAGAGCATCAGCTGTGACAGACATCACACACTGCACTACTGAAGAATCAGCTGTGACAGACATCACACACTGCACTACTGAAGTACCAGCTGCAACAGGCATCACACACATGCACTACTGAAGCATCAACTGTGACAGACATCACCACACTGCACTACTGAAGCATCAGCTGTGACAGACATCATACACTGCACTACTGAAGCATCAGCTGTGACAGACATCACACACTGCACTACTGAAGCATCATCTGTGAGACAGACATCACACTCTGGCACTACTGAAGCATCAGCTGTTGACATACATCATACACTGCACTACTGAGCAATCAGCTGTGACAGACATCACACACTGCACTATCTGAAGCATCAACTGCCACAGACATCACACAGTCTGCACTACTGAGAGCATCAACGGCCACAGACATCACACACTGCACTACTGAAGCATCAGCTGTGACAGACAGCACACACTGCACTACTGAAGCATCAACTGCGACAGACATCACACACTGCACTACTGAAGCACCAGCTGTGACAGACATCATACACTGCACTACTGAAGCATCAACTGCCACAGACATCACACACTGCACTACTGAAGCATCAACTGCCACAGACATCATACACTGCACTACTGAAGCAGCAGCTGTGACAGACAGCATACACTGCACTACTGATGCATCAGCTGTGACAGACATCACACACTGCACTACTGAAGCATCAACTGCCACAGACATCATACACTGCACTACTGAAGCACCAGCTGTGACAGACAGCATACACTGCACTACTGAAGCATCAACTGCCACAGACATCACACACTGCACTACTGAAGCATCAACTGCCACAGACATCATAGCACTGCACTACTGAAGCACCAGCTGTGACAGACATCATACACTGCACTACTGAAGCATCAACTGCCACAGACATCACACACTGCACTACTGAAGCATCAGCTGTGACAGACATCACACACTGCACTACTGAAGCATCAACTGCCACAGACATCATACACTGCACTACTGAAGGCACCAGCTGTGAGCAGACATCATACACTGCACTACTGAAGCATCAGCTGCGACAGACATCATACACTGCACTACCTGAAGCACCAGCTGTGACAGACATCACACACTGCACTACTGAAGCACCAGCTGTGACAGACATCACACACTGCACTACTGAAGCACCAGCTGTGACAGACATCACACACTGCACTACTGAAGCATCAGCTGCCACAGACATCACACACTGCACTACTGAAGCATCAGCTGCCACAGACATCACACACTGCACTACTGAAGCATCAGCTGCCACAGACATCACACACTGCACTACTGAAGCATCAGCTGTGACAGACATCACACACTGCACTACTGAAGCATCAGCTGTGACAGACATCATACACTGCACTACTGAAGCATCAGCTGTGACAGACATCACACACTGCACTACTGAAGCATCAGCTGTGACAGACATCACACACTGCACTACTGAAGCATCAACTGCAACAGACATCATACACTGCACTACTGAAGCATCAGCTGTGACAGACATCATACACTGCACTACTGAAGCCCCAGTTGTGACAGACATCACACACTGCACTACTGAAGCATCAGCTGTGACAGACATCACACACTGCACTACTGAAGCACCAGCTGTGACAGACATCACACACTGCACTACTGAAGCATCAGCTGTGACAGACATCATACACTGCACTACTGAAGCACCAGCTGTGACAGACATCATACACTGCACTACTGAAGCATCAACTGCCAAAGACATCACACACTGCACTACTGAAGCATCAGCTGTGACAGACATCATACACTGCACTACTGAAGCCCCAACTGTGACAGACATCATACACTGCACTACTGAAGCACCAGCTGTGACAGACATCACACACTGCACTACTGAAGCATCAGCTGTGACAGACATCATACACTGCACTACTGAAGCATCAGCTGTGACAGACATCACACACTGCACTACTGAAGCATCAACTGCAACAGACATCATACACTGCACTACTGAAGCATCAGCTGTGACAGACATCATACACTGCACTACTGAAGCCCCAGTTGTGACAGACATCACACACTGCACTACTGAAGCATCAGCTGTGACAGACATCACACACTGCACTACTGAAGCACCAGCTGTGACAGACATCACACACTGCACTACTGAAGCATCAGCTGTGACAGACATCATACACTGCACTACTGAAGCACCAGCTGCCACAGACATCACACACTGCACTACTGAAGCATCAACTGTGACAGACATCATACACTGCACTACTGAAGCATCAGCTGTGACAGACATCATACACTGCACTACTGAAGCACCAGCTGTGACAGACATCACACACTGCACTACTGAAGCACCAGCTGCGACAGACATCATACACTGCACTACTGACTGCGGCCCCCGGCTCCCCGGTACCTGCTCCTCCTCATGCCGGGGCTCTCCCTCCCGCTGTCCGGACATCAGAGCCTCTTTACAGGACGTTTCCAGCAGAACTTCCTCTTTCCCTCAGGTTCCTGGAGTTTTCCTCTCCCAGCATGCTTTGCGGTGTGACGTCACAGGGCTGGCCCCGCCCGGCACACTGGTTAGTCAGCACTAGCCCCGCCCCCTACACCTCCGGCGGCCATGTTAGTACACCCAGACATGGCTCCTGCTCCTCTCCTCACATCACTGAGGGCCACAGGCGCTTCCCTCACCATCTCCAGAGCCCCAAACACTGGGAGCGGCCAGCACAGCCGTATCTAAGCCTCTCCTGTGAGATACAGCCTGCTGAGCCTGGATCACAGCTTCTCTTGTGTGATACTGTCTGCTGAGGCTGTGTATCTAATCCTATCCCATGTGATACTGTCTGCTGAGCTGTGTATCTAATCCTATCCTGTGTGATACTGTCTGCTGAGCTGTGTATCTAATCCTATCCTGTGTGATACTGTCTGCTGAGCTGTGTATCTAATCCTATCCTGTGTGATACTGTCTGCTGAGCTGTGTATCTAATCCTATCCTGTGTGATACTGTCTGCTGAGCTGTGTATCTAATCCTATCCCGTGTGATACTGTCTGCTGAGCTGTGTATCTAATCCTATCCTGTGTGATACTGTCTGCTGAGCTGTGTATCTAATCCTATCCTGTGTGATACTGTGCTGAGCTGTGTATCTAATCCTATTCTGTGTGATACTGTCTGCTGAGCCGTGTATCTAATCCAATCCTGTGTGATACTGTCTGCTGAGCTGTGTATCTAATCCTATCCTGTGTGATACTGTCCGCTGAGCTGTGTATCTAATCTATCCTGTGTGATACTGTCTGCTGAGCTGTGTATCTAATCCTATCCTGTGTGATACTGTCTGCTGAGCTGTGTATCTAATCCTCTCCTGTGTGATACTGTCTGCTGAGCTGTGTATCTAATCCTATCCTGTGTGATACTGTCCGCTGAGCTGTGTATCTAATCCTATCCTGTGTGATACTGTCTGCTGAGCTGTGTATCTAATCCTATCCTGTGTGATACTGTCCGCTGAGCTGTGTATCTAATCCTATCCTGTGTGATACTGTCTGCTGAGCTGTGTATCTAATCCTCTCCTGTGTGATACTGTCTGCTGAGCTGTGTATCTAATCCTATCCTGTGTGATACGTGACAGTTACATTTCTTTATATTGCTGTTTTGTCCTAGTGCCCCCCATATCTCTCCTCTATATTCCCCCCCCCCCATATCTCTCCTCTATATTCCCCCCCCCCATATCTCTCCTCTATATCCTCCCCCCATATCTCTCCTCTATATTCCCCCCCCATATCTCTCCTCTATATTCCCCCCCCCCATATCTCTCCTCTATATTCCCCCCCCCCATATCTCTCCTCTATATTCCCCCCCCCCATATCTCTCCTCTATATTCCCCCCCCATATCTCTCCTCTATATTCCCCCCCCCATATCTCTCCTCTATATTCCCCCCCATATCTCTCCTCTATATTCCCCCCCATATCTCTCCTCTATATTCCCCCCCCATATCACTCCTCTATATTCCCCCCCCCCATATCTCTCCTCTATATTCCCCCCCCCATATCTCTCCTCTATATTCCCCCCCATATCCCTCCTCTATATTCCCCCCCCATATCTCTCCTCTATATTCCCCCCTCCATATCTCTCCTCTATATTCCCCCCCCCATATCTCTCCTCTATATTCCCCCCCCCCATATCTCTCCTCTATATTCCCCCCCCCCATATCTCTCCTCTATATTCCCCCCCCCATATCTCTCCTCTATATTCCCCCCCCCCATATCTCTCCTCTATATTCCCCCCCCATATCTCTCCTCTATATTCCCCCCCCATATCTCTCCTCTATATTCCCTCCCCATATCTATCCTCTATACCATCCCCCCCCCCCCCCCCCAGTGGCGTAACTACCGGGGAAGTGGCTGACAAAGGGCCCGGCCGCCCGTGTTCCCTCTAAGATACGCGGCCGCGCAGCAGTTATTGTGCCCCCGCTCACAAGTTTAGTAAGTCCGCTCAGTCTGCCCACACTTGGCCTCACTCCTGAGTCTGACTTCTTTAAAACTCCCTGCTGTGCGGCTCAGCGCGGCGCCGCCTCCTCCTCCTCCTTCTGACCGAAGAGGAGGAGCAGCAGTGCATGTGGAGGCGGCATCTTAGGATCTCTTTGCAATTTTTTTATAACCTTTGACCTCACAGTACTTGTCAACGTTTTGAACTTCACAATTACTGACTGGTGGTCACTATGGACCTATTTACGTTCTTGGATCAAGTACTGTTTTTTCTTTTAAAACTTCACTTTTATTTTATTTTAATATATACTGACCTTTTATTCTTATTTAATCTTATTGCTATACTAAAGACATATTTAAAAATCTCAGTGGTGCGGGCTTGCTCTAGATTCTTAGCTTTTAGTATTATATATTTTTATAATTCTAGTCAAATATCCCAGTTGCTGCTACCTTCTTAATGTATGGGACTTTTTATTTGGATCCCTCCTGTTCATATAACCTGACTGTTAAGGAAGGGGGGGGGGGAGGAGAGGGGAGACTAGGGGATTGACCTGTTGTTTAGTACACTCTCTAGGAAGGCGATAGATTGGAGGAGCGTCACGATCTGTTAGTTGTTATCGTGCCCTTAGTATATTGGGATCTATATTGAACTTATTCCCTGGTAGTGGCAACTATTGCTTTTTCTATTAGTGCATTCCTCCTCTCGCCTCCTATCCATCTCTCTCCATAGCCTACATTCCCCTTGAAGCCACTGCCTTCTATAGGAATTATTGCTGGCTGCTCATATATTTGAGCCTAGTCCCTATGGTTCGCTGCTACTGTGGTTGTTTCTTTGTTTGCACTGGTATTAGAGCTTGTTCCACATAACACTGCCTAAAACCTAACACTCACACACCCTGCATCCCGACATGTTTCGCTGTAAAACAGCATCTTCAGGGGATGATGCATCATAGCTACGCCCCCCCCCCCCCCCCCCATCTCCTGTGATTTTTTTTGTGGGGGATTTGTTGACACTGTGAAATTTTGAATCAACGTATTTTTCCTTTAAAATAATACATTTACTCGGATTAAACGTTTGATCTGTCATCTACGTTCTATTACAAATAAAATATTGACATTTGCCATCTCCACATCATTGCATTCAGTTTTTATTCACAATTTGTTTAGTGTCCCAACTTTTTTGGAATCCGGTTTGTAATATAAGGACAGGAGAGAACACAGGGGAGGGGAGAACTGATTATCTATCAAATTATTAACGGCCACTAGGACCAGGCGTATTTTTGCAACTCCTCTGACTAATATTATAAAACTCAATTTTATTGTATTTCTTTTAAAACCAACATAATGCTTGGGAACAAAAAAGAGGGGAGATTAAAACTTTCAGGAGTGACAGTCGCACTATAAGTGGCCAGTATTTCTGTGTGCAGTTTATGTCCAAACCTCGGACTTGCCTACATGTTTTTATAAGTCATTGATGTAGAGTCTCTTATTTCCGAGACCCATATATAACACCCTGTCTTTTCTCCTGTCTAAAAACTAGCAACCTGTATCCCTACATGTTTCGCCGAGCCTGTCGGCGTCTTCAGGGGAAACTATCAGGTGGATATTGGGGGCGGGGTCAGGGCTTTTTAAACCTTCCGGTTAATTTTATTATCCAATCCTCTTTTGCAGGGGAGGTGAAGCTGCCGATGAGTGTGCGCTGCAGCAGCGTCCCACCAATAGGTGGGTGCCCCGTCACGCTGACTGTGGGTGTATACTATATGACCGGGCTGTTGACGTCACCTCGTTCACCTCCCGTCAGCCAGCCCGGTCATATTGGTGATGTCATTGCCAGTGCGCCCACATATGTCATTAACCTGCGTCCTGCGGCTTCATAGTAGTGTTGTGCGCATGCGCGAGAACTTTTTCTCCATTTCAGCTAACAACTGGATCTGCGCATGCCTGCGAACTTAGCTTCCGACGAGATCACAGCAAGATTTCTTTAAAGCTGTGTGGGTAGCTACTAGGGAGATGGTCAATATGGGTGTATATTGTATATTTCTTATCTTAATCACCACTTTTCTCATCTTATCAGAGGTTCACAGCAATTAATACCCTCTGGACTTATCCTCTTTTTAAATTTAGATTATAGATATGGCTTTTTTTAGTACTTCCCTTATTAATATCTGTTCTTTATTCTCTATTTTTTTCTAGGTTCCTCAACCTCCTCCTGTCGGAAGCCTTCCCAGACGTGAGTATTGTTCTTATCGGTTTATATCCTAGTTGTCTCTACTACCCTACACTTTCAGAGGAAGAGCAGCAGCAGTACGGACGTTCAGGGATGGGTGAAAGAAAGTTGAAAGTGTAGGGTAGTAGAGACAACTAGGATATAAACCGATAAGAACAATACTCACGTCTGGGAAGGCTTCCGACAGGAGGAGGTTGAGGAACCTAGAAAAAAATAGAGAATAGAGAACAGATATTAATAAGGGAAGTACTAAAAAAGCCATATCTATAATCTAAATTTAAAAAGAGGATAAGTCCAGAGGGTATTAATTGCTGTGAACCTCTGATAAGATGAGAAAAGTGGTGATTAAGATAAGAAATATACAATATACACCCATATTGACCATCTCCCTAGTAGCTACCCACACAGCTTTAAAGAAATCTTGCTGTGATCTCGTCGGAAGCTAAGTTCGCAGGCATGCGCAGATCCAGTTGTTAGCTGAAATGGAGAAAAAGTTCTCGCGCATGCGCACAACACTACTATGAAGCCGCAGGACGCAGGTTAATGACATATGTGGGCGCACTGGCAATGACATCACCAATATGACCGGGCTGGCTGACGGGAGGTGAACGAGGTGACGTCAACAGCCCGGTCATATAGTATACACCCACAGTCAGCGTGACGGGGCACCCACCTATTGGTGGGACGCTGCTGCAGCGCACACTCATCGGCAGCTTCCCCTCCCCTGCAAAAGAGGATTGGATAATAAAATTAACCGGAAGGTTTAAAAAGCCCTGACCCCGCCCCCAATATCCACCTGATAGTTTCCCCTGAAGACGCCGACAGGCTCGGCGAAACATGTAGGGATACAGGTTGCTAGTTTTTAGACAGGAGAAAAGACAGGGTGTTATATATGGGTCTCGGAAATAAGAGACTCTACATCAATGACTTATAAAAACATGTAGGCAAGTCCGAGGTTTGGACATAAACTGCACACAGAAATACTGGCCACTTATAGTGCGACTGTCACTCCTGAAAGTTTTAATCTCCCCTCTTTTTTGTTCCCAAGCATTATGTTGGTTTTAAAAGAAATACAATAAAATTGAGTTTTATAATATTAGTCAGAGGAATTGCAAAAATACGCCTGGTCCTAGTGGCCGTTAATAATTAAAAATTTGGTAAATAGTTGCGTAGCAACTCCTTTGAGGGATTTCTTTGTTTGTTATATTCGCCTGATTATCTATCATCACTAGAACACTCTGCATATCACCGTTTACAGTTTAAGGACAGGAGAGAACACAGGGGAGGTGAGAACTGATTATCTATCATCACTAGAACACTCTGCTTATCACTGTACATAATATAAGGACAGGAGAGAACACAGGAAAGGGGAGAACTGATTATCATCACTAGAACACCCTGCTTATCACTGTTTATAGTATAAAGGACAGATGAGGACTGATCATCATCACTAGAACACCCTGCTTATTACTGTATATAGTATAAGGACAGGAGAGAACACAGGAGAGATGAGAACTGATTATCTATCACTTTTTATAGTATAAGGACAGGGGAGGTGGAGGAAGTATCCTTGCTGATATGCTAAAGCACTAAGGAATATAGCTAACCAGCCTGTGATAAGACCTACATACATTACTTTCAACATACTCTGCACGCGAAGTATCGGAGCAGTGGCACGACAGAGCCCAGCTGTCTAATGGTCAACAGAGCGCATGCGCGCAGTTTCATTAATGGACGAGCGTTTCCACTTCATTGCAAGTTCAAATGCCACACCTGGAGCGTTAAGTTAAAGTTACATTATATACTATTGTGCATATTTATAGAGGAGCACAAACACTACGGCCCAGGTGGTGAGGGAACAGACTTACTGAGGCTCAATGCAGCCTATATGATTCTCCTGTAGCGACTGATATAAATACTGACAACAGAATTGTTTTAAGAAGCATATAGTCACAGGGGTGTGGAAATTTTTTTAAAAACTACTTGTCGAAGGACTAAAGTGGGGGCTCAATCTACTTGTCCCTCATGACCATCTACTTGTCCTGAACTTATACTAACGTTATACTGTATGGGGGGTGGGGGCCACAAGGCGATGTTATACTGTATGGGGCGGGGGCCACAAGGAGATGTTATGCTGTATGGGGCGGGGGCCACAAGGAGATGTTATGCTGTATGGGGCGGGGGGCCACAAGGAGATGTTATGCTGTATGGGGCGGGGGCCACAAGGAGACGTTATGCTGTATGGGGGCAGGGCCACAAGGAGATGTCATGCTGTATGGGGTGGGGGCCACAAGGAGACGTTATACTGTATGGGGGTGGGGGCCACAAGGAGACGCTACACTGTATGGGGGCGGGGGCCACAGGGTGACATTATACTGTGCGGGGGCAGCCGCTTGGTGACGTTATACTGTATGGGGCACTAGGGCAGCCCCAAGGTGATGTTATACTGTATGGGGGCAAGAGGGAGACGTTATACTGTATGGGGGCAGCAGGGAGACATTATAGTTTATCAAGGGCCACGTGCAGTGCAGATTGCAGGCAGGGCCAGAGCCTCAGAAGACAGGCAGCACAACCTTTATTTCTGACACCCCTGCAGATGAGCGTTCCTCCCGGAGCCTGTCCACATCGCAGCTCCCGGCCTGACCTGCAAGCACTGACTGGGGTCACATAGCATTATACTGATTTATGATGCTATGTAACCCTTACAGTTCTGGAATGTATTGGATAAAACTGACATAATGCTGTCAGTGTTATCCAACACATTCCAGAACATATAACATATATACAGTGGGGGAAATAATTATTTGACCCCTCACTGATTTTGTAAGTTTGTCCAATGACAAAGAAATGAAAAGTCTCAGAACAGTATCATTTCAATGGTAGGTTTATTGTAACAGTGGCAGATAGCACATCAAAAGGAAAATCGAAAAAATAACTTTAAATAAAAGATAGCAACTGATTTGCATTTCATTGAGTGAAATAAGTATTTGAACCCCTACCAACCATTAAGAGTTCTGGCTCCCACAGAGTGGTTAGACACTTCTACTCAATTAGTCACCCTCATTAAGGACACCTGTCTTAACTAGTCACCTGTATAAAAGACACCTGTCCACAGAATCAATCAATCAAGCAGACTCCAAACTCTCCAACATGGGAAAGACCAAAGAGCTGTCCAAGGATGTCAGAGACAAAATTGTAGACCTGCACAAGGCTGGAATGGGCTACAAAACCATTAGCAAGAAGCTGGGAGAGAAGGTGACAACTGTTGGTGCGATTGTTCGAAAATGGAAGGAGCACAAAATGACCATCAATCGACCTCGCTCTGGGGCTCCACGCAAGATCTCACCTCGTGGGGTGTCAATGGTTCTGAGAAAGGTGAAAAAGCATCCTAGAACTACACGGGAGGAGTTAGTTAATGACCTCAAATTAGCAGGGACCACAGTCACCAAGAAAACCATTGGAAACACATTACACCGCAATGGATTAAAATCCTGCAGGGCTCGCAAGGTCCCCCTGCTCAGGAAGGCACATGTGCAGGCCCGTCTGAAGTTTGCCAATGAACACCTGAATGATTCAGAGAGTGACTGGGAGAAGGTGCTGTGGTCTGATGAGACCAAAATAGAGCTCTTTGGCATTAACTCAACTCGCTGTGTTTGGAGGAAGAAAAATGCTGCCTATGACCCCCAAAACACCGTCCCCACCGTCAAGCATGGGGGTGGAAACATTTTGCTTTGGGGGTGTTTTTCTGCTAAGGGCACAGGACAACTTATTCGCATAAACGGGAAAATGGACGGAGCCATGTATCGTGAAATCCTGAGCGACAACCTCCTTCCCTCTGCCAGGAAACTGAAAATGGGTCGTGGATGGGTGTTCCAGCACGACAATGACCCAAAAACATACAGCAAAGGCAACAAAGGAGTGGCTCAAGAAGAAGCACATTAAGGTCATGGAGTGGCCTAGTCAGTCCCCGGACCTTAATCCAATCGAAAACCTATGGAGGGAGCTCAAGCTCAGAGTTGCACAGAGACAGCCTCGAAACCTTAGGGATTTAGAGATGATCTGCAAAGAGGAGTGGACCAACATTCCTCCTAAAATGTGCGCAAACTTGGTCATCAATTACAAGAAACGTTTGACCTCTGTGCTTGCAAACAAGGGTTTTTCCACCAAGTATTAAGTCTTTTTTTGTTAGAGGGTTCAAATACTTATTTCACTCAATGAAATGCAAATCAGTTGCTATCTTTTATTTAAAGTTATTTTTTCGATTTTCCTTTTGATGTGCTATCTGCCACTGTTACAATAAACCTACCATTGAAATGATACTGTTCTGAGACTTTTCATTTCTTTGTCATTGGACAAACTTACAAAATCAGTGAGGGGTCAAATAATTATTTCCGCCACTGTATCTCCTGAGAAGCCAATTTGATCCTAAAGGGTTAATTTACCCTGTAATCTAAACTCTGTGTCATCTGTCACTTCTCTTATCTCTGCTCCTGTCCCTTAATCTTATCACTGCTGCAACAAAAGCATCAGCCGACAGCCTCAGTGTAACCTGTTCTAGCCTCTGACTCACGGCCTCAGTGTAACCTGTTCTAGCCTCTGACTCACGGCCTCAGTGTAACCTGTTCTAGCCTCTGACTCACGGCCTCAGTGTAACCTGTTCTAGCCTCTGACTCACGGCCTCAGTGTAACCTGTTCTAGCCTCTGACTCACGGCCTCAGTGTAACCTGTTCTAGCCTCTGACTCACGGCCTCAGTGTAACCTGTTCTAGCCTCTGACTCACGGCCTCAGTGTAACCTGTTCTAGCCTCTGACTCAAGGCCTCAGTGTAACCTGTTCTAGCCTCTGACTCACGGCCTCAGTGTAACCTGTTCTAGCCTCTGACTCACGGCCTCAGTGTAACCTGTTCTAGCCTCTGACTCACGGCCTCAATGTAACCTGTTCTAGCCTCTGACTCACGGCCTCAGTGTAACCTGTTCTAGCCTCTGACTCACGGCCTCAGTGTAACCTGTTCTAGCCTCTGACTCACGGCCTCAGTGTAACCTGTTCTAGCCTCTGACTCGCGGCCTCAGTGTAACCTGTTCTAGCCTCTGACTCGCGGCCTCAGTGTAACCTGTTCTAGCCTCTGACTCGCGGCCTCAGTGTAACCTGTTCTAGCCTCTGACTCGCGGCCTCAGTGTAACCTGTTCTAGCCTCTGACTAACGGCCTCAGTGTAACCTGTTCTAGCCTCTGACTCACGGCCTCAGTGTAACCTGTTCTAGCCTCTGACTCACGGCCTCAGTGTAACCTGTTCTACAGTCTGACTCACGGCCTCAGTGTAACCTGTTCTAGCCTCTGACTCACGGCCTCAGTGTAACCTGTTCTAGCCTCTGACTCACGGCCTCAGTGTAACCTGTTCTAGCCTCTGACTCACGGCCTCAGTGTAACCTGTTCTAGACTCTGACTCACGGCCTCAGTGTAACCTGTTCTAGACTCTGACTCACGGCCTCAGTGTAACCTGTTCTAGCCTCTGACTCACGGCCTCAGTGTAACCTGTTCTAGACTCTGACTCACGGCCCTTTTAACTCAATGAATCGAATGAGTCTCTAACTAATCGGATCTTTAGATTCTTTTAACTTGTGACTCATTCCATTCATTTCTATTCTAACTCCCTGTACAGAGGGCTCAGAGCTGCTAGTGTTTGCCTTGCCTCAGCTCTGATTGGTTGGTGGGCGGGGAGGGGAGGGGCTGGCAGAAGCAGCTTCCACTCTAGGATCAGATTACACTCCTCCCGAGTCCCTCCCCTCTCTGCTGCCAGCGTCTCTGCTATTGTGTGCTGTGACTGAACTGAGCCGACGATGCAGGGGCAGGCTGACATAGATGTAGGAGCGGTCAGCTCGCGGCAAGCATATGACCGCTCCTATTACTGCCCAACCGACATGTCCCTGCTACTTGCCCGCACAGGGCTAAAACAACTGTTCAAACTACTTGCCCGGCGCCCGGAACTGCATGTCCCTGGCGTCGGGCGATAGGAATTCCACACCCCTGAGTCATTACCATATCATTATCCAAAAGGACTCTTGCTATTTTTTATCAAAAATTTTTATTATTATTAATACTTTTAAACTTACCTAATATGGATCCATTAATATGTTTGCTGCTGGGCCCGCAGCTTATTGTTCTGGAATAGTAATGTATTTATAATTTATGGTTTACTTGAATATTTAGTTTTGATTTATTTTATATTTTTCCGATTGACACGTATATTAATAAGTCTAATACATAACAAACAATATATGCCTAGAGGAGCTCACATTTGTTTTATTCATTGGTGACATTGCCATTCAGGGCGGTGCTCTGCTTATTCTCCTGGACCCTGCCCTGTAGATGTGACATCAGCAATGATGCCATGCCTTAGGACAGAGTTTTTCCAGCAGTGCTTAGATCCAGGACTGCGATCAGGGATTTCAGGGCTCTATTCAGACAAACAGTATGACCCCCCCCCCCCCCCCCCCCACTGTTATTTACATTGTTTACTAATCACCATAAATAATATGTTCACAGCAGAACTTTTTCTATAGAGGAGTTTGTAAAGCAGCTGTTTAATGTACAGGAGGTCAGGGGTTCAAATCTCACAGAATCCCATAAAATGATCCTTATAGTAAAAGTTATGGCGAAAAAATTTGAAATGGTATTTTCTAGCTATTGTTCTTTTATGGTAAAAGTTGCAATTTTCTGCAAATTGTTAGGAAAAAAAACACATTAACTTTTTGTACTCCAATATTGGAATAGTATTTGGTATTCCAATAATAATATTAACAACACTGTATAGTACAGTGAATACATTATTTATGGTGATTGGCACCATTTTTTCCCTTCGTTTCAGTAATATACTATTTAGTTTTAAGCCTGTGAAGAAAATAGATTTTTAAGAACAAAAAAGTCAGCCCTTCTAACAGAGAAGGTCTAGGGTTCAAATCCTGATGAAGAACAATTATATAATTTCTTTAGTAAAAGTCTACAGGTTCATCTCAAATTAGAATATCAACGAAAATTTAATTTATGTAATTCAATTCAAAAAGTGAAACTTATACATATTCATTACACACAGTGATCCATTTCAAACATTTATTTGTTTTAATGTTGATGATTACGGCTAATGTTGAGCGAGTAGAGCTTTGGATCATAAATTCGAAGTCAATTCACTCGAAACTTTCTCTACGTACAGCATTAAAATGTATGGGCTCCGGCGAGTTGAAATTAGTTATGACCAAAGTCTCGTGAGACTTTGGCATTTGATTTTTAAACTTGAAAACCATTGTAAAAAACAGGAATCGGGCTGGTACCTTGGTACCAAAGCCAACTTCGGAACCAAGTTTTAAAATGGTTTTCAAGTTCAAAAATTAAATCACCAAAGTTATTCACCGAAGTCCCGTCAATGAATTTCCCTTACCAAAGCCCATACATTTTTATGCTGTATGAAGACAAATCTTTATGGCTTACGGCCAATAAAAAACCCAAAAGTCAATATCTCAGAAAATTACAGTATTGTGAAAAAGTTCAACACAAAACACCTGCAAAGGTTTCCTAAACCCTGTTGTCTCAGTCTGGTTCATTAGCTACACAAACATGGGAAAAACAGCTGACAGTTGTCCAGAAGACAGACATTGACACCTTCCACAAGGAAAGGAAGCCACAAAAGGTTATTGCTAAAGAAGCTGGCTTTTCACAGAGTGCGGTATCCAGTCATATTAAAGAAAAGTGGAGAGGAAGAAAAAAAGGATGGTAGAAAAAGGTGCACAAGCAACAGGGATAATTGCAGCCTTCAAAAGATTGTTAAAAAAAGGCAATTCAAGAATTTGGGCAGGATCCACGAGGAATGGAGTCACTGTTTCAAGAGCCCACCACACAAAGACGTATCCAGAACATGGGCTACAACTGCCACATTCCTTGTGTCAAGCCACTTATGACCCAGACACAACGTCAGAAGTGTTTCACCTGGGTAAGGAGAAAAAGGACTGGTGCTTATTGTTTCAAAGTCCTGTTTTCATATGAAAGTAAATTTGAATTTCATTTGGAAATCAAGGCTCAGAGTCTGGAGGAAGAGTGGAGAGGCACAATCCAATCTGCTTAAGGTCCAGTGTGAGGTTTCCATAGTCAATGACGGCTGGAGGAGCCATGTCCGCTACTAGCCTTGTTCCACTGTGTTATATCAAGCCTAAAGCCAGCGTAGTGTCTACCAGGAAATTTAGAGCACTACAAGCTTCCTGCTGCCGACAACCTTTATGGAGATGCTGATTTCATTTTCTAGCAGGACTTGGCGTCTGCCCACACTGTCAAAAGTACCAGTACCTGGTGTAATAATCATAGTATCAGTGGGCTTGATTGGCCAGCAAACCTTCCTAACCTAAACCCCATAGAGAAGATGGAATTGTCAAGAGGAAGATGAGAGACACCAGAGCCAACAATGCTGACAAACTGAAGGCCGATATCAAAGCAACCTGGGCTTCCATACCACCTCAGCAGTGCCAGAGGGTGATCACCTCAATACTACGCCTCATTGATACAGGAATTCATGCAGAATAATTGCCGACCAAGTATTGAGGGCATATACTGGACAGACTTTTCAATAGGCCAATATTTCTGTATACATTTTTTTTTTAATTGGTCTTATATATTCTAATTTTCTAAGATCCTGATATTTGGGTTTTCCTTAGCTTTAAGTCAAAATCAAAAGAAATAAACACTTGAAATAGATCAGTGTGTAATGAATATATGAACATATGAGCTTCACTTTTTGAAATGAATTACTTAAATTAACTTTAAGATGATAATCTAAATTTATTGAGATGTACCTATATGTTCTGGAAGAAGGCCCAACCCATATCCGACACAGCTTCATTATTATTCACTGCACTGAAGTGAATATTAATGAGGCTGCTAACCCTGCTTAGATCTGTAATGTTCCAGTCGGGAGGGGAAGGAGAGGGAGACCTGATGCTACAGATACTCCCAGTGAGTATTATGCTGGGGTGTAAACACAGGGTGCGGGTCACAGATCGCAATTATGCTGGAGGAGTCAAAAGGCACTCAGAACTTCATCATCTGGCTTATTTAATACACAGTAAGGTTCAATGATGGCGTTTGTAATGTATTTTTGGTGTAATTAGAAAACCCTTTTAAATATTTGGCATCTGCTCTGCTGTACATGTATGGCAGATATGGGGAAGAAGTTAAAATTGCTTCACCCGTGTGTGAAGTCTTTGATGTTGATGAAGACCTGATCATTATTATTTTTTTTAGCAAAACATTTCCCACATTCTGAACATAAATATGGTTTCTCCCCTGTGTGAATTTTCTTATGGATTTCAAAATTATATTCCTAATTAAAACATCCTTACATTCTGAACATGAATATCGCTTCTACCCTGTGTGAATTATCTGATGGCGCTCAAGACTTGATTTCTGAGTAAAACATTTCCCACATTCTGAACATGAATACGGCTTCTCCCCTGTGTGAATTCTCTGGTGGCTCTGAAGATGTAATTTCTGAGTAAAAGATTTCCCACATTCTGAACATGAATATGGCTTCTCTCCTGTGTGAATTATCTGATGTCTCTGAAGGTGTAATTTCTGAGTAAAACATTTCTCACATTCTGAACATGAATACGGCTTCTCCTTTGTGTGAACTTTCTGATGACTCTGAAGATTTGATTTCTGAGTAAAACATTTCCCACATTCTGAACATGAATACGGCTTCTCTCCTGTGTGAATTCTTTCATGTAGAAGGAGACCTAATTTTCTAGTAAAACATTTTCCACATTCTGAACATACAAATGGCTTCTCCCCTGTGTGATGCTTCTCATGTTGAAGAAGAACTGATTTCACAGCAAAACATTTTCCACATTCTGCACATGAATATGGCTTCTCCCCTGTGTGTTGTTTTTCATGTTGAATAAGAATTGATTTCTGAGCAAAACATTTCCCACATTCTGAACATGAATATGGCTTTTCTTCTGTGTGAATTCTCTGATGTTGAAAAAGAGCTGTTTTATGAGCAAAACATTTCCCACATTCTGGACATGAAAATGGTTTCTCCCCTGTGTGAGATTTCAGATGTTCAACAACATGTGCTTTCTGGGTAAAACATTTCCCACATTCTTGGCATGAAAATGGCTTCTCCCCTGTGTGAGTTTTTAAATGCTCAACAAGATGATGCTCCTGATTAAAACATTTCTCACATTCCGAACATGAATATGGTTTCTCCCCTGTGTGAATCCTCTGATGTCTCTCAAGATTTGATTTCTGAGCAAAACATTTGCCACATTCTGAACATGAATATGGCTTCTCCTCTGTGTGAATAATCTGATATTTTTCTGGATTTGATTTTTTTGTAATAAATTTGCCACTTTTAGAACAGGAAAACAGTGTCTTCCCTTTTAGAGCTCTTTGGGCTCCCCCACTCCTTCTGTGACTTTGATTCTGCATAATAGTCTGTGATGAATCAGATGACGTTTTGCGGTCAAGGCCTGAGGGTACATGTGGGATAATGTCATGGTCTTCGTATGTATCTGATGTGACACCTGCATTGTAATCTGAAGATATCAGATGTCCCTCCAAGTTCCTGGTACAGTCACCTGCCAAGAACAAAAATGTTTAAGTAATATAATTTTTTACCTCCTAACAGTCACATTAAAATTGGAAGAAAGGGAAGCAAATGAGCTCTGCCTCTGATGCCACCAAATGTAAGGCAGCTATCCTATCAGTCAATGTTCAACCCTTTAAAAGGCTATATGGCGAAAGGAGTAACAGGAAAAAGGGTAAAAATGGCCAATTTGCCATTTTTTTTTTTATTGCTTCTCTTACCCAATTTTTTTTATAAAATGTGATCAAAAAAGGTCACACACACTCCAAAATGGTATCAATAAAAACTACAGATTGTCCTGCAAAAAATGACCCCCCCCCCCCCCCGCTCAGAAGATATAACTATAAAATAAAAAAGTTATGGAGGTCATAATATGGACATAATTTTTTATTTATTTTTTTAAATTCATTTTTACACCAGACATAAAAGAAAAACTTTACATATGGAGCATCATTGTAATCGTACTGACCTAGAAAACAAAGGGCATGGGTCAGTTTTGACGCAAACAAAACCCGTAAAACGGTGGAGAAATTGTTTTTTTCGAGTGCCACCCAATTTAGAATATTTTTTTTTTATGGCTTCACACTAAATTGTGTGCCATAATTAATGGTGGCATTAGAAAGTACAACTTCAGCTATGTGAATGGAAAAATAAAAAAGTTATGGCTCAAGGAAGATAGGAAAGAAAAATGAAAACGCAAAAAGGAAAAAAAACAGGTCTGTGTATCTGATGGTGGAGCTATTGCAGTGTAATCACATGATGATGCATGTACACTGGAATAGGCCTGTGAACACACATGAAATTACTGCATCATAAATCACTATGATAGTTCGGGTCAGGGGAGCCACAGCCGGCCCAGGAGATGCAGCTGTCATATGGACCGTGTTCCCTATGCTGATTACACCAAGCCTTTTTCCATGCATACTGATGGAAGCAATCTTGAATTAAAGGGGTTGTCCCACGAAAAATATTCAAAATTTTTCAAACCAGCACTTGGATCTGAATACTTTTGTAATTGCATGTAATTTTATATTTTGCATAACCACCGAGTTATTCAGTAAATGTATCTGTATAGAGCCACTTGCTGTTTTTTTTTTTCCTATTTCTTTGTCCTGCTCACCGAGATGGCCGCACATGCTCAGTTTGATCCTTTAGCTGCCTCCTGCGCTGTGATTTGGAGAGCTGGGACACGCCCCCCTTAGCTGCAGCAGAAAAGACACTCCCCTTGAACTGTCAGCTTGATATAAATTCAGCAGAGCAATGAATGGGGAGATCTCTGGATCCATGTGAGGTACAGGGCCGGTTTTAGCGTTGTCAGAAATAGATTGTCATGTAGTTTATGATGTCAGATTTTTTTTTTTTACATTAGTCATGGGATAACGTCTCTTTATAGCATACCTAACCTTTCAACAAACTTTGCGTTAATCAATAGCACCATTTCTGGTCATTAGATGACTTCTATACTTCTATTTGGATTTCTCTTTGCTGTTTTCTTACAGCTGGAAGCTGGAGAGTACCTATTATTGACTGCACCCAGAAAGTGGAGGAGAATCTGCTTCCTAACCCTTTTATTATTCCCTCAGAAGCAGCCCCAGGATCCTGGATGACATTACAGAAAAGTACTGACATGTATAATTGAGAATAAAGGGATTACGCTGAAAGGTATAAACTTCCTATTTAGGTGCAGCAGTCTCATGGTCTCTCTGATAACACATATTACAAAGTTCCTTATGGTCGCTCGTACTACTGATTTATGCAAAGCTGAGATCATTTAAAAAGAATCTGCCACCAGTTTTATACTGCCGGGCTCTAACATCTCCAGTGCATGCCAATGAGTGCTGATATTCATGAGCTTGATTGACAGAATTAGCAGTAGAGTGGCAGAGAAAGTCAAAAGCTCATAAATATTCAGGACTCATCGGCATGCGCTGGAGCTGTTCAATACAAGATTTTAGCAAAAGTCTGGGTCAATTAAAGAAAGGACCTAGCATTTTGCTAAGGGAACTTGTCACTAGTTTTTTTGCCCATTAGTTAGGACACCATAAAACTGGTGAAAAAATTCCCTTTAAATTCAAGATGGCAGGGTGCAGAGCACAAAGGTGGAGAGAAGAACCCTGAGAACTTTGCTGAAGCTAGAGCTGGTAGCATTCGCCATGTACATTCTCTGAAATCTTGTTGGGGGCAGAATTTGTATTGTGGACCGAGAACAATCAGCTAGTGCATTTGGAAACTGGCAGGGTGGGCGCCTTAGAGCAGTAGTGACTGGCCAGGAGGACGAAGCCGAAACACAGGGTATGATACTGACAGGCCACAGCAATGGGAATGCTGATGCTCTATTCCACAACTCAGTAGAAACAGCCAGTGGTCCAACTGATAAAAGGTTTGAGAAGATAGAATTGCCGACTGCTGTCACGGCCTACCATGGCTTGGGGAATGTCCCAATCCTCAGTGCAGAGCCTTAAATAGCTCCAGGGGACAAGTGGATCACCAAAGACTGAAAAAGCAAGAAGTGGTGGGACAACCATGTAGATACGTGAGATAATGGCTCATGGAGGAACATCCACCCAGCTGTGAAGAAAGAGAGAAACTGACATCTCAGGAAATCAACTGCTCCAGCAGCAGGTCTGGCTGGCCCTCCATGCAGGGGTGCTATACCAAAGGGCAATTCTAACGACTAGGGTACATCTTACCTGACAGATTATGTGCGACGCGAGAGGACTGGTCAATTGGATCCATTAAAAACATTCCTGGCCACATCAG
The DNA here is from genome assembly GCF_905171765.1 of Bufo bufo. Taxonomy (NCBI): domain Eukaryota; kingdom Metazoa; phylum Chordata; class Amphibia; order Anura; family Bufonidae; genus Bufo; species Bufo bufo. Next base: position 554,350,500 of record NC_053393.1, on the reverse strand, counting down.
TTTTAGTACCACCCCAACTACAGAGAGGTCATTAGAGGTCCCCAGAAGCTGCCAAAGATGTAAACTAGCCAGAACAGGACAACTAGATGCCACGATAGGAAACGTCCAGACCTTTTATCCTCTGAAGTTGGTGTTGATGAATGATATGACAGTAAAAGAATCCCTACAAGGTTAAAAGTATTTGCTAGACACTATGGACCATCATACTAAGAGTAAGCAGCACAGACTCTGCGGAAGAATGTTATCTAGCCATTTCTGTGGATGACTGGTGGCCATTAGCACGAGAGGACCACAGCCATTAGAGAGGGGAGGACTTTCCTGTGTCACCTGGAAGAGAGATGATCCTGAAGAGCTGTGTTTTGGCACCAAGGTGTGAGAGTGTGGATGGTCCACGTGTGGCACCAAAAGGACAAGTGTCTGTTCTGTGAGATTGTGTGGGTCTAGGGCCTGTCCGCTGGAGAAGATGCTGAGCTGGAGGCCCAAGAGTATGTTACATGGGCCTGTTGGATGCTGCACAGTGGGTCACCAATACACTCTCAGGAGAATCATGGCAGAGCCCTGTCACCCTGACATTAATAAGCGGGGGCTGGGGAGTCATGATGCAGACCTCTTTAGAGTAGTGGGCTAGGATATGATCAGCAGGAACACTCCCATTGCTTCATCTTCTCCTATTAGTTTGGGGCAGTTGCTATGCTATCACACCTGATCTGTTTCTTGCTCAGAACTCTTGCTGTAGCTCACAGCTTGTTTGGAGAGGAGTTCCTTTATAGGTAACTTTCTCTCTAAATATTCCTGGTTTCTGCAGCGGGTTGCGGGTTATAGCATAAGCTCTGTGTAGCTGAATCCAGTAATCCCTGTATATTCTATTATCTCGCCTAGTTTGCTTCATCAATGTAGATGTTCTTGTGGTTATTTCTAACAGTCTAACAGTTTGTTTGTGTTTGTTGTCTCTGGGTCCTAGAGTCAGCATTACAAATTAGGGTTTTCCATAGAGATATCTTGAGGGACAGTGAGGGTTACTGATGTCTGGTATTACGGTCAGTGTCTAAGGAAATATCTAGGGAAAGATTCATAGAGAGTCAGGGTCACTTACTGTCTGTTCAATCATCCGTTCACCATATAACCCCCATCATCCGTTTGTTCCACATTTGGTTACCATCCCCATCCTGTTTTTAGTCATCTACTGATGAGCTCCTATCTCCTGGCTTTCTTCTTACCTGCTAGTGCTGCGATATGTGCTTAGTATTATTCTTCATTGGACAGTCCGGCTGTTACACAGTTTGGTCCTACTGTAAGTCCTGGGGGTATCTGAGTACTGGGGGACACTAAGTACCTGGTGAAGGCGCCTGCTATAGGGGGAAGTCTAGTTCAGGGTCATTACGGTTACAGACTCATCTCTGCTGCATTTAGTGGTCACTACTCACCTGGGCTCTTATCTGTGGGAATGTCCTCCTTACACTGGTCATCACCCCTCACATCTGTCTCTGTAGGACTGTCCTCCTTACACTGGTCATCACCCCTCACATCTGTCTCTGTGGGAATCTCCTCCTTACACTGGTCATTGCCCCTCACATTAGTCTCTGTAGGAATTTCCTCCTTACACTGGTCATCACCCCTCACATCTGTCTCTGTAGGAATTTCCTCCTTACACTGGTCATCACCCCTCACATCCGTCTCCGTAGGAATGTCCTCCTTACACTGGTCATCACCCCTCACATCTGTCTCTGTAGGAATTTCCTCCTTACACTGGTCATCACCCCTCACATCTGTCTCTGTAGGAATGTCCTCCTTACACTGGTCATCACCCCTCACATCTGTCTCTGTAGGAATGTCCTCCTTACACTGGTCATCACCCCTCACATCCGTCTCTGTAGGAATGTCCTCCTTACACTGGTCATCACCCCTCACATCTGTCTCTGTAGGAATGTCCTCCTTACACTGGTCATCACCCCTCACATCTGTCTCTGTAGGAATGTCCTCCTTACACTGGTCATCACCCCTCACATCGTCTCTGTAGGAATGTCCTCCTTACACTGGTCATCACCCCTCACATCGTCTCTGTAGGAATGTCCTCCTTACACTGGTCATCACCCCTCACATACATCTCTGTGGTATTAATATTGTTCAGATCTTCATCCTGTGAAAAGTCACTGCCCAGTTGGAGATGTTGCATGGAGCCTTCCTGGAGCCATATTTTTTATTTTATTTTTCTGTTCACATAGCCGTATGAGGGTTTGTTTTTTGCGGGACAATTTGTACTTTCTAAAGTCACCATTTACTAGGGATCGACCGATATTGATTTTTTAGGGCCGATGCCGATACCGATAATTTGTGAACTTTCAGGCCGATAGCCGATAATTTATACCGATATTCTGGGAATTTTCATTTTTGAGAAAAAAAAAAATTCCTACACAAAATCTGCTGAAAATTAATATGTTTATTGTTAATGTGTATTTTTTTTGTTTATTGTTAATGTGTATATTTTTTTTATAAATCTTTTTCATTTATACTTAATATTTTTGTGTTTTTTTTTTACTAACTTTTAACCCCCTTAGGGACTAGAACCCTTGTCCCATTCACCCTAATAGATCTCTATCAGGGTGAATAGGACCTCACACTGTCCCTGCTGCTCTGTGCTCTGTGCACACAGCAGCATGGAGCTGAACATGGCAGCCAGGGCTTCAATAGCGTCCTGGCTGCCATGGTAACCGATCGGAGCCCCAGGCTTACACAGCTGGGGCTCCGATCGGAGGAGCAGGGGAGAGGGGATCCTGTGGCCACTGCCACCAATGATTAATACTGGGTGGGGGGGGGGGGGGCGCACTGCGCCACCAATGTTTTTACTATTGGCCGGGTTCGGGATGGGGGGCGCACTGCGCCACCAATGATTAATACTGGGGGGCTTGGGGGGGCGCACTGCGCCACCAATGAAGATAAGTCTCTCGATCATTCATATACAGGAGGCGGGAGCTGGCTGCAGAATCACATAGCCGGCTCCCGACCTCTATCAGCGGTAGCTGCGATCCGCGGCACCTGAGGAGTTAACTACCGCGGACCGCAGCTATTGCTCATAGAGGTCGGGAGCCGGCTATGTGATTCTGCAGCTCCCGCCTCCTGTACATGAATTAATGAAAGACTCATCTTCATTGGTGGCGCAGCGGCCACAGCCCCGCCCCTCCTCTTATGTTCTATCCCCTCATTGGCGGCAGCGGCAGCACAGGGGGAGGAGACACTGCTTCCTTCTCCCCTGTGCTGCGGAGGGAACACAGAGAGCGCTGAGAGCAGAGCGTTCTGTGTTCCCAATACGTTATCGGTATATCGGCAAAATAGATGCCGATAACATTCAAAATCCTCAATATCGGCCGATAATATCGGCCAAACCGATAATCGGTCGATCCCTACCATTTACTATTGCATGCAATGTAGTGAGACGCTGGAAAATAAATTCCAAATGGGGTAATATTGGGAAAAAATTAAACTCCAACACAGTTTCATATACTATGAGGTAAAGCTGACCTGTTCCCTTCATTCTCTGGGTCATTACAATTACAGTGATTCCACATTTATGTCGTTTTTCTTGTGCTAATACTGAAAAACATAAAAACTGTGGAAAAAAAAATATTTTTTTCTTTTCATCACCATATTCAGACCTGTGTAACTTTTACGGAGCGGTGTGAGGGATCATTTTTTGTGGGATGATCTGTAGTTTTTAGTGTATTACTTTTTGATCACTTTTTATTGTTTTTTTTTTTTGTGAGGTGAAGTGACCAAAAATGGCTAATCGGCCTTTTTGATTTTTTTCTATTACGTAGTATAGAATAAATATTTTTATATTTTAATAGTACAGGTGTTTTAGGACACGGTGATGTCTGTAATGTTTAACATTTTCAATTTTATTCCAAGGAAAGGGAGCGATTTGAATTACCGTATTTTTCGCCCCATAAGACGCACTTTTTCCCCCTAAAAAATGGGGGGAAATGCCCCTGCATCTTATGGGGCGAATGCTGACATTTTTACATCGCAGGCTGCCATGTATGAGCGAGCGGGGAGGGACTGGGAGGAGGAGCTGGGGGCCGGTAATTGCAGTCATTGTACTTCGGCCCCGCCGCTCCAGTATACAAATATAAAATGTCTCATTCAATTAAAAGTGATTAAATATGCCCCCCCCACTTTTAATATTACCGTACACCCTAACAGCTTCTGTAGAATGCAGGCAGGCCGGGCGGCAGCGTAACTCCCTGATGTCACGTGACTGCGCCGCCTACTTTATGAATGAAGAAGGCGGCGCAGGCAAGTGACATCAGTGAGTGACGCGCCGGCCGTCCGGCCTGCCTGCGTTGTACAGAAGCTGTTAGGTGTGCGGTAATATTAGGAGTGAGGGGGCATGTGTAATCACTTTATATTGAACGAGACATTTTATATTGTATACTGGAGCGGGGGCGGGGGGGGATTTGTGGATGACAGTTTTATGGGGGACATCTGTGGATGGCACAGTTAAGGGGTGGGGGTCTGTGGATGGCACATATATAACAGTGCCATCCACGGATCCCCTCCGTGACAGTGCCATCCACGGATCCCCTCCGTGACAGTGCCATCCACGGATCCCCTCCGTGACAGTGCCATCCACGGATCCCCTCCGTGACAGTGCCATCCACGGATCCCCTCCGTGACAGTGCCATCCACGGATCCCCTCCGTGACAGTGCCATCCACGGATCCCCTCCGTGACAGTGCCATCCACGGATCCCCTCCGTGACAGTGCCATCCACGGATCCCCTCCGTGACAGTGCCATCCACGGATCCCCTCCGTGACAGTGCCATCCACGGATCCCCTCCGTGACAGTGCCATCCACGGATCCCCTCCGTGACAGTGCCATCCACGGATCCCCTCCGTGACAGTGCCATCCACGGATCCCCTCCGTGACAGTGCCATCCACGGATCCCCTCCGTGACAGTGCCATCCACGGATCCCCTCCGTGACAGTGCCATCCACGGATCCCCTCCGTGACAGTGCCATCCACGGATCCCCTCCGTGACAGTGCCATCCACGGATCCCCTCCGTGACAGTGCCATCCACGGATCCCCTCCGTGACAGTGCCATCCACGGATCCCCTCCGTGACAGTGCCATCCACGGATCCCCTCCGTGACAGTGCCATCCACGGATCCCCTCCGTGACAGTGCCATCCACGGATCCCCTCCGTGACAGTGCCATCCACAGAACCCCTCCGTGACAGTGCCATCCACAGAACCCCTCCGTAACAGTGCCATCCACAGAACCCCTCCGTAACAGCGTCATCCACAGATCCCCTCCACAACAGCGCCATCCACAGATCCCCCCCATAACAGTGTCATCCACAGATCCCCCATAATAGTGTCATGCACAGACCGCCATTAGTTCAAACCCACCAAAAGCACACCTTTTGGTTAAAAATATATTTTTTCTTATTTTCCTCCCCAAAAACCTAGGTGCGTCTTATGGGGCGAAAAATACGGTATATATATATATATTTTTTTTTTTACGTTTCTAAAACTTTCTATTCTCCCCAAGTCACCATAGCGGACTATGACAAAGAATCTTTGTAACTTGTATTCTGTAACCCATTACAGCGGGGTGGGCAACCTCTGGCACTCAGCTGTTCTGAAACTACAACCCCCCACAATCCTCCTTTTATTTATATGGGAGGTACCAGAATAGCCAAGCAAGTGTCCATGCTGGGAGTTGTAGTTTCACAGCTGCTGCATTACATTATACAGGACTCAGATTCCAGTGCTGTGCTGCCCCCTTCAGGTCAGCATTGGAATATACTAGTAATCGGCCCTTGTACAGTCTCAGTCCTGTTACTAGTACGGCCTCGACTTGAAAGTGCTCTTATATGATGTGGTCACATTTGATGGCATCTGAGGGGTTAAATGGCTGCGATCAGCACTCCCGCCGATCGTGGACATTACCCCCAGACCTCCACTGTTGAAAACAGCAGAAACCCGGCGGTTATGGAGTCCGCTGTGCTCTTGAGCGGACGCCATCTCTAAAAATCAAATTAAATGTATGGCGGAGGTCTGGAAGGGGTTAACCCACAAATTAAACAATGTAACCCCTTTAATTATGACAACCACAAATGACCCGACACAGTCGTCGTCTAAGCCTAATGGCTGCAGGTCTCCCAGAGGCTGGACCTAGATATTAGATGGGGGCTCACAGCCAATAACCTCAGCACGGCCGGACAAGCTGCAGGTGGTTTTCGTGGAGGAGATCGGCTTCTACCAGACGCGTCCGGACTCGTTCCTCTCAGGGACATAAACCTATTGGCTCCTTATTCCCACCAGTAGTCTCCATAGCCAGAGACTTGTAGGAAGAAGCAGAGAACATGGAGCGTCTGTGGTCGGCTGTAATCCCGCCATCTCCAGCTCATTACACCAGTATAAACCAGTATAAACCTAGAATAGTACTGGATAAAACAAGAGCACAAGGCGTCCTCCTACAGAGGAGGAGACATCTCCATTACCTGACCATCCTGTGGAAGGAGAGGACGCGGACATCTCTCTGGTGTTGTCCTCTGACTGGATCTCTCTGCAGGAGACACAGAGACTGGACTCAGACTTTACAGACAGAGAATCCAGGACATTTGTATTTAGTCCTGTCCGTTACCTGGAGATGTGAGGGGCTGGTCTTCCTCCATCATCACCTCCTTCTACAGCCGTCCTGTCCTCCTCCATCATCACCTCCTTCTACAGCCGTCCTGTCCTCCTCCATCATCACCTCCTTCTACAGCCGTCCTGTCCTCCTCCATCATCACCTCCTTCTACAGCCGTCCTGTCCTCCTCCATCATCACCTCCTTCTACAGCCGTCCTGTCCATTATACACTGCACTACTGAAGCATCAGCTGCCACAGACATCACCCACTGCACTACTGAAGCATCAACTGCCACAGACATCACACACTGCACTACTGAAGCATCAGCTGTCAGACATCATACACTGCACTACTGAAGCATCAGCTGTCAGACATCATACACTGCACTACTGAAGCATCAGCTGCCACAGACATCACACACTGCACTACTGAAGCATCAGCTGCCACAGACATCATACACTGCACTACTGAAGCATCAGCTGCCACAGACATCATACACTGCACTACTGAAGCATCAACTGCGACAGACATCATACACTGCACTACTGAAGCATCAGCTGTGACAGACATCATACACTGCACTACTGAAGCATCAGCTGCCACAGACATCATACACTGCACTACTGAAGCATCAACTGCCACAGACATCATACACTGCACTACTGAAGCATCAACTGCGACAGACATCATACACTGCACTACTGAAGCATCAGCTGCCACAGACATCATACACTGCACTACTGAAGCATCAACTGCGACAGACATCATACACTGCACTACTGAAGCATCAGCTGCCACAGACATCACACACTGCACTACTGAAGCATCAGCTGTGACAGACATCACACACTGCACTACTGAAGCACCAGCTGTGACAGACATCACACACTGCACTACTGAAGCATCAGCTGCCACAGACATCACACACTGCACTACTGAAGCATCAGCTGTGACAGACATCACACACTGCACTACTGAAGCATCAACTGCGACAGACATCACACACTGCACTACTGAAGCATCAGCTGTGACAGACATCACACACTGCACTACTGAAGCACCAGCTGTGACAGACATCATACACTGCACTACTGAAGCACCAGCTGTGACAGACATCATACACTGCACTACTGACTGCGGCCCCCGGCTCCCCGGTACCTGCTCCTCCTCATGCCGGGGCTCTCCCTCCCGCTGTCCGGACATCAGAGCCTCTTTACAGGACGTTTCCAGCAGAACTTCCTCTTTCCCTCAGGTTCCTGGAGTTTTCCTCTCCCAGCATGCTTTGCGGTGTGACGTCACAGGGCTGGCCCCGCCCGGCACACTGGTCAGTCAGCACTAGCCCCGCCCCCTACACCTCCGGCGGCCATGTTAGTACACCCAGACATGGCTCCTGCTCCTCTCCTCACATCACTGAGGGCCACAGGCGCTTCCCTCACCATCTCCAGAGCCCCAAACACTGGGAGCGGCCAGCACAGCCGTATCTAAGCCTCTCATGTGAGATACAGCCTGCTGAGCCTGGATCACAGCTTCTCTTGTGTGATACTGTCTGCAGAGCTGTGTATCTAATCCTATCCTGTGTGATACTGACTGCTGAGCTGTGTATCTAATCCTATCCTGTGTGATACTGTCTGGTAAACTGTGTATCTAATCCCATCCTGTGTGATACTGTCTGCTGAGCTGTGTATCTAATCCTATCCTGTGTGATACTGTCTGCTGAGCTGTGTATCTAATCCTATCCTGTGTGATACTGTCTGCTTAGCTGTGTATCTAATCCTATCCTGTGTGATACTGTCTGCTGAGCTGTGTATCTAATCCTATCCTGTGTGATACTGTCTGCTGAGCTGTGTATCTAATCCTATCCTGTGTGATACAGTCTGCTCAGCTGTGTATCTAATCCTATCCTGTGTGATACTGTCTGCTCAGCTGTGTATCTAATCCTATCCTGTGTGATACTGCCTGCTGAGCTGTGTATCTAATCCTCTCCTGTGTAATACTGTCTGCTGAGCTGTGTATCTAATCCTATCCTGTGTGATACTGTCTGCTGAGCTGTGTATCTAATCCTATCCTGTGTGATACTGTCTGCGGAGCTGTGTATCTAATCCTATCCTGTGTGATACTGTCTGCGGAGCTGTGTATCTAATCCTATCCTGTGTGATACTGCCTGCTGAGCTGTGTATCTAATCCTACAGGGTGTGATACAGCTCTGGGATGTAAGACTCTATAGTGTGATGAGAGAAGCCACATTAACCCTGTAAACTGCAGTTGTCGGAGACCACCCAGCTTTCTGCGTCCCCCTGAGTTGTCGGTCCGCTCTGTAAACCTCTTAGGCCTCATGCCCACGGCCGTATGTATTTTGCGGTCCTCAAAAACCGGATCCGCAAATATGGATGAGATCCGTGTGCATTGTGTATTTTGCGGAACGGACAGCTGGCCCCTTATAGAACAGTCTTTCCTTGTCCGTAATGCGGAACGGAAACGGAATGCACATGGAGTACCTTCTGTTTTTTTTGCAGACCAATTGAAATGAATGGTTCATTATACGGTCCCCCCAAAAATGGATTGGACACGGAAAGAAAATATGTTCGTGTGCCTGATCCCTTAGACGCAGTAATCACCATTGACTGCGGCATCTAAGGGGTTAATCCAACAGCATCGGAGTGTTCAGCGACGGTGGCGGATACAGCAGGGGCTCGACTGCTCTGTGCGGACCAAGGAGCGCATGTCCCCGCTCCATCAGATCACATATGTACTCCGTGTTTTCTGCCCTCTACATGTACAAATTGGATTCCAAAAAAGTTGGGACACTATACAAATCGTGAATAAAAACTGAATGCAATGATGTGGAGGTGCCAACTTCTAATATTTTATTCAGAATAGAACATAAATCACGGAACAAAAAGTTTAAACTGAGAAAATTTACCATTTTAAGGGAAAAATATGTTGAATCAGAATTTCATGGTGTCAACAAATCCCCAAAAAGTTGGGACAAGGCCATTTTCACCACTGTGTGGCATCTCCCCTTCTTCTTACAACACTCAACAGACGTCTGGGGACCGAGGAGACCAGTTTCTCAAGTTTAGAAATAGGAATGCTCTCCCATTCTTGTCTAGTACAGGCCTCTAACTGCTCAATCGTCCTGGGCCTTCCTTGTTGCACCTTCCTCTTTATGATGCGCCAAATGTTCTCTATAGGTGAAAGATCTGGACTGCAGACTGGCCATTTCAGTACCCGGATCCTTCTCCTACGCAGCCATGATGTTGTGATTGATGCAGAATGTGGTCTGGCATTATCTTGTTGAAAAATGCAGGGTCTTCCCTGAAAGAGACGACGTCTGGATGGGAGCAGATGTTGTTCTAGAACCTGAATATATTTTTCCACCTCATCACCACGAAGGCTACAAGGAGATTGACCCCTGACCTCTGTAGGGGCAGGAACAGAGAGAGGGTTTAAATCCCCCCCTCCCACCACAAACACCAGTGTTTCCTGTCCCTACAGGGGCAGAGAGAGTCTCCCTGTGGGGAGATGAAGATGGTAACTTCCTGACACCTTACCTGGTGTTCCCCCTGCCCTCCTGCGGTCCTTGTACTAACGCTGGGCAGGGGTGAAGGAGGGAGGCCTCGCTCCATTACTATATGTGAGCCTGCTCCCGGGTCGCGATCTCCCGCCGGGCCTGCTTGGCTATCGCCGGGTGCGCGCCTAAGCGCTTCAGAAAAGCGGCAGACGTCACTCCCGGTGGACGGGGGAAGTGACGTCATCCAGGAAGCGTCTCCTGTTCAAATTTCGGCGCCAGCAAGTGCCAAATGTCTCAGTGTACCGGCGTACATCGGAGTCAGCGTGCAGTCATGTCGACTGAACCCCGCTCCCCTGGAGACCCTTCTGTGCCGCCTACCGTAAGTTCACCTGTGGGGAAGCGCTTTTTCTTTGCCCTGTTACTTGTTCTTAGACACTGTACCAGGTTGCTTGTTCCTCCTCCTCCACATCTCGGGCTTGGGGCTTCTGACTGTTTTAGCTCCATGTATACTTAACATGGCACGATTCATGAGGAAGTAAAAACCTCCTTATCCCAAATGCCCCACTTACCCAGGGATCCACCTCCACCTAAAAAGCGAAGGGGACCATCTCCTTCTTTATCAGACCCGGAGATGATAGAGGAAGATGCTTCATCATCTAGAGCCTGGGAGGACGAGGCGGCTTCCTCTGATATTGATACTACAGAATCAGATAGGAAATTTTTGTTTTTCATTGGATGAGATGCCAGACCTTCTAAGGGCTGTCCGGGCCACTATGGGGGTAGAAGAAACCCCAAGAGCCCACTCAGTCCAGGACGAGATGTTTGGGAGACTCAGGTTTAAAAAGACCCGGGTGTTCCCAATTAATGAGAACATACGAGATATGGTGCTCGACGAGTGGTCCAACCCAGAGAAGCGGTTGGGGGTGTCCAGGTCTTTTAAAAACTGGCTGTTGGTTGACACTAGTGAAGTGAAAATTTTCAGTGAAACACCAAAAGTTGACATTCAAGTCGCAAAAGTCAATAAAAAGACTGCCTTGCCCTTCGAAGACACCTCTCAGCTGCGTGACCCCATGGATAGGAAGGCAGATAGCCTTTTAAAAAAATTGTGGGAAGCGGCGATGTTTAATTTAAAAGCAAACATCGCAGCTACCTCAGTAGCAAGGTCCATGAGGTTGTGGCTAGATGAGCTGGAATCTCACATCAGAGATAATACTCCCAGGGAAAAGATCTTAAGGTCCCTCCCCCTATTGAAGTCTGCCACAGCATTTATGGCAGACGCCTCGGCTGAATCTGTCAGATTTGCTGCGAAGGACGCCGGGCTCTCCAATGCGGCCCGCTGCGCCTTGTGGATGAAGAGCTGGTCAGGCGACAACACATCAAAGATGAAACTATGCTCCATCCCGTTCTCAGGGGAATACGTCTTTGGCCCTGTCCTAGATCGTATCCTGGAAAAAGCTGTGGACAAGAAAAAGGGTTTCCCAGAGGAGAGACCCTATAAAAGGAAATATCCCTTTCGGGCCCCCACTGACCAGAATAGATCCTTTAGGGATAAAGGAAAGTCAGGACGCTGGAGCTATCCGAAAGGGGGCAGGGGTAGAAATAACCCCTCCTCCTCCCAAAATAAGTCCTCGGATAAACAATGACGCCAGAGTCGGGGGGAGATTGAACAATTTTCTGACTCCTTGGGAGTCCATTACCCCGAACCCTTGGGTCCGGGACAGCATAAAATTCGGATACCGAATCGAACTTTCTTCATCTCCCCCAAACCGCTTCGTTGTTACCAACCCAAACTCCTCCAAGGTACGCAAAAAGATTCTGCAAGGAATTCAAAGCCTTCTGGCAATGGATGTGATAGTACAAGTCCCATCAACACAGCAAGGACAAGGGTTCTATTCGAACCTGTTTTTGGTAAAAAAAAAAAAAAAAGAAGAAGACTCATTCTGTACAATTATAAACTTGAAAGCCCTGAACAAGTTTGTAATCTATCGGAAGTTCAGGATGGAATCCCTAAAGTCCCTGATTCCGTTAATAGGGAGGAATGCCCTGATGTGTTCAGTAGATCTTCAGGACGCCTACTACCATGTCCCAATTCATCCAGAGTCACAAAGGTTCTTGAGATTTGCCATTCAGGACCACAAGGGGGGTAACCCGTCACTTCCAGTTTACGGCCCTTCCCTTTGGGATATCATCTGAGCCCAGAGTCTTCACGAAACTGGTGGTCGAGATGGTGGCCTTCCTGAGACACGAAGGACTGGTGATTATACCATACCTGGACGATTTCCTCCTAATTTGGAATTCAGAGAACAAACTCAGAACAGACCTACAAACCTTCCTGTCTCTCACCCAAGATCTAGGGTGGGTGGTTGGTGAACCAGAAAAAAATCAAACCTGGTACCCTCCAGCACTATCCAGTTTTTGGGCGTCATCCTGGATTCCCAAGCTCACCATACCTTTCTTCCACCAGACAAGGTCAAAAACCTCCAATTGAAGGTTCGACGATTCCAGAACAGGAGGTCTTGTCCCATAAGGGAAGCTATGAGTCTCCTGGGTCTTCTCTCGTCCTGCATTCCGTCCGTCCCATGGAGCCAGTCCCACTTCCGATCCCCCCCAGTCATGGATTCTCAGAACTTGGAGCAAACAACAGGCCTCCTTGGATCACAAAGTTCTGATCCCTCTAGTGGTGAAGACCTCCCTAGACTGGTGGAAAAGCACAGGCAATCTGTCCTTGGGAGTTGCCTGGGAGAAGACTCCTTACATTCAAGTGCTTACAGATGCAAGCGAAAAAAGGATGGGGAGCGAAAGTGGGAGATCACTTGTTTCAGGGTTCCTGGATTCCAACAACCCGCTCTCAATCCTCCAACTTCAGAGAGCTGGAAGCAGTCTGGAAAGCTCTGAAAGCTGCAGAGATCCTTCTCGTGGGTCAACACGTAAAGATTCTTTCAGACAACACGACGACGATGGCTTACCTCTCTCACCAGGGAGGCACGAGATCGGAGAAACTGATGTCCATTGCAAGAAAGATCTTCAATTGGGCAGAGTCTCACGTGAGATCCATCTCCACAATTCATTTAAAAGGGTTACTAAATGTGGAAGCAGACTATCTCAGTCGCCAGTTAATAGACCATACCGAATGGTCTCTAAATCAGGAAGTGTTTCAGGTTCTGGCAGAAGATGGGGCACTCCACAAGTGGACCTGTTCGCCTCCAAGAAGACCGCAAAGGTACCAACGTTCTGTTCATTGAACCCACGGGACAATCCCCGGGCGCTGGATGCGCTCACAATTCATTGGGACTGGGATCTCAGTTATGCATTTACACCCAAACCCGAGCTTCCTCAAGTTGTCAGCTTGGATCCTGAGGTCCAGAGGTTGAAGTCACAAGGGCTTTCTGACCAAGTGATATCTACCCTAAAAGCGAGTAGGAAGAAGGTTACCTTCTCGATTTATCTAAAGATTTGGAAGAGATTCTGTACCTGGATTGGTAACCCTGCCCCAAACTTAGAGCCGCCCAATTTTCAGAAAATCTTGGACTTCCTCCAGCAGGGACTTGAATTAGGTCTTAGACCCTCCACCCTGAAGGTACAGGTCTCGGCCCTAGCTTGCTTCTTTGATCAAGATCTAGCCAGTCATCGCTGGATCAGAAGATTTATGAAAGCTGCTCCTCGACTACGCCCCTCTCTAAAATCCAGGATCCCCAACTGGGACCTCGATACGGTGCTCACAGGCTTAACACTTGCCCCGTTTGAGCCCCTATCTAGTTGTTCCACCAAACATCTATCGTTTAAGACCGCATTCTTGGTGGCCATCACGTCCGCAAGAAGGCTAGGCGAGATTCAAGCACTATCGATACAAGAACCCTATCTCCGTATCACCGATGATAGAACCATTCTTAAATTAGATCCAGGTTTTTTGCCTAAAGTAGTATCGGATTTCCACTGTAACCAGGATATAGTCTTACCTTCCTTTTGCAGTAATCCTTCTAATCATAGGGAATCTAACTTCCACTCACTAGATGTAAGACGCTCAGTCTTACAGTATCTCGAAGTGTCGAAAGGTTTCCGTAGATCCAACAACCTATTTGTCTTATTCTCAGGTAAGAATAAGGGTCTAAAAGCCTCTAGGTCCTCCTTAGCTCGGTGGATTAAGGATTCCATTTCCTATGAGTCCCAAGGCCTGCCTTGCCCCTCAAATTTGAGAGCTCACTCTACCCGGGCTATGTCCTCCTCCCAGGCCGAGCGGGCCGGAGCTTCTCTTGAGGATATCTGTAAAGCCGCTACTTGGTCTAACATCCACACCTTTACAAAACACTATAGGTTAGACCTATCTAGTTCAGACTTGTCTTTTGGACGTAAGGTCCTTCAGGCGGTCGTCCCCCCTAAGCTATAATTTTTTATATCTCCTTGTAGCCGTCGTGGTGATGAGGTGGAAAGCCGAAATTAGACTTACCGGTAATTTCGTTTCCACGAGATCACCACGACGGCACATATATTCCCTACCCTTTCTTTAGCCTTACCTGGGAGGTTATGAAGTAATACCCTCTCGACTTATTATTTTGTGTTCTCACCACTTATTTCGGTCTCTGTAATTTTGGACACACTGGTGTTGGTGGTGGTGGGGGGGGGGGGGGGATTTAAACCCTCTCTCTGTTCCTGCCCCTACAGAGGTCAGGGGTCAATCTCCTTGTAGCCGTCTTGGTGATCTCGTGGAAACTGAATTACCGGTAAGTCTAATTCCGGCTTTCTGCATTGATGGTGCCTTTCCAGACATGCAAGCTGCCCATGCCACACGCACTCATGCAACCCCATACAATCAGAGATGCTGGCTTCTGAACTGAGCGTTGATAACAACTTGGGTTGTCCTTGTCCTCTTTGGTCCGGATGACATGGCGTCCCAGATTTCCAAAAAGAACTTCGAATCGTGACTCGTCTGACCACAGAACAGTCTTCCATTTTGCCACACTCCATTTTAAATGATCCCTGGCCCAGTGAAAACGCCTGAGCTTGTGGATCTTGCTTAGAAATGGCTTCTTCTTTGCACTGTAGAGTTTCAGCTGGCAACGGCGGATGGCACGGTGGATTGTGTTCACTGACAATGGTTTCTGGAAGTATTCCTGAGCCCATTCTGTGATTTCCTTTACAGTAGCATTCCTGTTTGTGGTGCAGTGTCGTTTAAGGGCCCGGAGATCACGGGCATCCAGTATGGTTTTACGGCCTTTACGCACAGAGATTGTTCCAGATTCTCTGAATCTTCGGATGATGTTATGCACAGTTGATGATGATAGATGCAAAGTCTTTGCAATTTTTCGCTGGGTAACACCTTTCTGATATTGCTCCACTATCTTTCTGCGCAACATTGTGGGAATTGGTGATCCTCTACCCATCTTGGCTTCTGAGAGACACTGCCACTCTGAGAAGCTCTTTTTATACCCAATCATGTTGCCAATTGACCTAAATAGTGTTAATTGGTCTTCCAGCTCTTCGTTATGCTCAAATTTACTTTTTCCAGCCTCTTATTGCTACTTGTCCCAACTTTTTGGGGATTTGTTGACACCGTGAAAATTGGAATCAACGTATTTTTCCTTTAAAATGATACATTTACTCGGATTAAACGTTTGATCTGTCATCTACGTTCTATTACAAATAAAATATTGACATTTGCCATCTCCACATCATTGCATTCAGTTTTTATTCACAATTTGTTTAGTGTCCCAACTTTTTTGGAATCCGGTTTGTATGTACTTCGTGTTCTCTGCCCCCTACATGTATGTACTCCGTGTTCTCTGCCCCCTACATGTATGTACTCCGTGTTCTCTGCCCCCTACATGTATGTACTGTGTTCTCTGCTCCCTACATGTGTGTACTCCGTGTTCTCTGCCCCATACATGTGTGTACTCCGTGTTCTCTGCCCCATACATGTGTGTACTCTGTGTTCTCTGCCCCATACATGTATGTACTCAGTGTTCTCTGCCCCATACATGTATGTACTCAGTGTTCTCTGCCCTGTACATGTATGGCACACGTCCTTTGGGTGAAGAGGGAAGCCTCCTGGAGCCGCTCGTGGGAAGCACAATGGAGACGTTCCCATGGAGATGGCATCATCCTGATCTTCAGTCAGTTATACCGCGTCTTATACTCCAGTCACATCCAGATCTGTAGTCACAGCACTGTACACATCCTGAGCTGTATTACATGGTGTAATGATCTGTGCAGACACTGAACCAGCAGGGGGCAGCAGAGAGGTCTGTAACCTAAGTGCTAGCAGGAAAGCAGCAGAACTGTGAGTGCAGCTCTGGATGTGACTGGAGGATGATGACTGCACTCCTCCCCCTCTACCTGATTCACTTTTGTTGTGTTCTGTGCCCATGTGACGCTGTCTGTGAAGGCAGCAGAATGCGGACTATTAGATAGAAACATAGAATGTGTCGGCAGATAAGACCCATTTGGCCCATCTAGTCTGCCCAATATACTGAATACTATGGTTAGTCCCTGACCCTATCTTATATGAAGGATGGCCTTATGCCTATCCCATGCATGCTTAAACTCCTCCACTGTAGTTGCAGCTGCCACTTCTGCAGGAAGGCTATTCCATGCATCCACTACTCTCTCAGTGAAGTAATACTTCCTGATATTACTTTTAAACCTTTGCCCCTCTAATTTAAAGCGATGTCCTCTTGTAGCAGTTTTTCTTCTTTTAAATCTTCTCTCCTCTTTTCCCTTGTTGATTCCCTTTATGTATTTAGCAGTTTCTCTCATCTCCCCTCTGTCTCGTCTTTCTTCCAAGCTATACATGTTAAGGTCCTTTAATCTTTCCTGGTAAGTTTTATCCTGCAATCCATGTACTAGTTTAGTAGCTCTTCTCTGAACTCTCTCCAAAGTATCAATATCCTTCTGGAGATATGGTCTCCAGTACTGAGCACAATACTCCAGATGAGGTCTCACTAGTGCTCTGTAGAGCGGCATGAGCGCCTCCCTCTGTCTACTGGTAATGCCTCTCCCTATACACCCCAGCATTCTGCTAGCATCTCCTGCTGCTCTATGACATGGTCTGCCTACCTTTAAGTCTTCTGAAATAATGACCCCTAAATCCCTTTCCTCAGATACTGAGGTTAGGACTGTATCACTGATTTTATATTCTGCTCTTGGGTTTTTACGTCCCAGGTGCATTATCTTGCACTTATCCACATTAAATTGTAACCCTGTTACAAATCTTTGTGTCATCAGCAAAAAGACACACCTTACCATCGAGGCCTTCTGCAATTTCGCTGATAAAGATATTAAACAATATGGGTCCCAGAACAGATCCCTGAGGTACCCCACTGGTAACAAGACCTTGGTCTGAATATACTCCATTGACTACAACCCTCTGCTGTCTGTCCTTCAGCCACTGCCTAATCCATTCAACAATATGGGAGTCTAAGCCCAAAGACTGCAATTTATTGATAAGCCTTCTATGTGGGACAGTATCAAAAGCCTTACAGAAGTCTAGATAAGCGATGTCTACTGCACCTCCTCCATCTATTATTTTAGTCACCCAATCAAAAAAATCAATAAGATTAGTTTGACATGATCTCCCTGAAGTAAACCCATGCTGCTTTTCATCTTTCAATCCATGTGATTTTAGATGTTCCACAATCCTCTCCTTAAGTATGGTTTCCATTAATATCCCCACTATTGATGTCAGGCTTACTGGTCTATAGTTGCCCGATTCCTCTCTACTACCTTTCTTGTGAATGGGCACAACATTTGCTAATTTCCAATCTTCTGGGACGACTCCTGTTGCCAGTGATTGGTTAAATAAATCTGTTAATGGTTTTGCTAGTTCACCGCTGAGCTCTTTTAATAGCTTTGGGTGTATCCCATCAGGCCCCTGTGACTTATTTGTATTAATTTTAGACAGCTGACTTAGAACCTCTTCCTCTGTAAAGACACATGCATCAAAAGATTCATTAGTCTTTTTTCCTAACTGAGGTCCTTCTCCTTCATTTTCCTTTGTAAAAACTGAACAGAAGTATTCATTGAGGCAGTCAGCTAGTTCTTTATCTTCTTCCATATACCTTCCTTCTTTAGGTTTTTAATTTGGTAATTCCTTGTTTTAGTTTCCTTTTTTCATTTATGTATCTGAAGAATGCCTTATCGCCTTTTTCCCCTGACTGAGCTAATTTCTCTTCTGCCTGTGCTTTAGAAGCTCTTATAACTTGTTTGGCCTCTCTCTGCCTAATCTTATAATTTTCTGCTGAGTACCACAGTGGTCTCTTCTAGGGATCGACCGATATTGATTTTTTAGGGCCGATACCGATAATTTGTGAACTTTCAGGCCGATAGCCGTTAATTTATACCGATATTCTGGGAATTTTCATTTTTGAGAAAAAAAAAATTTCCTACGCAAATCTGCTGAAAATTAATATGTTTATTGTTAACGTGTATTTTTATTTTTTTTGTAAATCTTTTTCATTTATACTTGTTGTTTTGTTTTACTAACTTTTAGCCCCCTTAGGGACTAGAACCCTTGTCCCATTGAATAGGAGCTCGCACTGTCCCTGCTGCTCTGTGCTCTGTGCACACAGCAGCATGGAGCTGAACATGGCAGCCAGGGCTTCAGCAGCGTCCTGGCTGCCATGGTAACAATCGGAGCCCCAGGATTAAACTGCTGGGGCTCCGATCGGAGGAGCAGGGGAGAGGGGATCCTGTGGCCACTGCCACCAATGATTAATACTGGGTGGGGGGGCGCACTGCGCCACCAATGTTTTTAATATTGGGATGGGGGTGAGGGGCACACTGCGCCACCAATGATTAATACTGGGGGGCTTGGGGGGGGGGGCGCACTGCACCACCAATGAAGATAAGTCTCTCATTCATTCATATACAGGAGGCGGGAGCTGGCTGCAGAATCACATAGCCGGCTCCCGACCTCTGAGCGGTAGCTGCGATCCGCGGCACCTAAGGGGTTAACTATCGCGGACCGCAGCTACCGTCCATAGAGGTCGGGAGCCGGCTATGTGATTCTGCAGCTCCCGCCTCCTGTATATGAATAAATAAAAGACTTATCTTCATTGGTGCCGCAGCGGCCACAGCCCCTCCCCTCCTCTTATGTTCTCTCCTCTCATTGGCGGCAGTGGCAGCACAGGGGGAGGGAGACACTGCTTCCTTCTCCCCTGTGCTGCGGAGGGAACACAGAGCTCTGAGAGCAGCGCGTTCTGTGTTCCCAATACGTTATCGGTATATCGGCAAAATAGATGCCGATAACGTTCAAAATCCTCAATATCGGCCGATAATATCGGTAAAACCGATAATCGGTCGATCCCTAGTCTCTTCCTTTTTTTGCTTTTACTGACAAGCCTAATGCAATTTTCTGTTGCCTTTAATAGTGCCTCTTTT
Source organism: Bufo bufo (assembly GCF_905171765.1). Lineage (NCBI taxonomy): Eukaryota > Metazoa > Chordata > Amphibia > Anura > Bufonidae > Bufo > Bufo bufo. The sequence continues at coordinate 554,330,985 of NC_053393.1, read as the reverse complement.
AAGTCGTCCAATATCTCCTGGACTCCAATGAAACTGTTCCAGTCTGATAGGGACTCGTATACCACTAATCTAATTTTAGAAAAGTCAGTTTTTTCTAAAATCTAAAACTTTTGTTTTTGTGTGGTGTGACTCAGTCACTGTACTTCTAGTAAACCACACTGACTGGTGATCACTAGATCCAAAGCTTTCCCCTACAGTAATATCAGATACCAAATTCCCATTTGTGAATACTAAATCTAAAATGGCCTCCTTCCGGGTTGGCTCCTCAACTACTTGCTGTAGAGATAATCCCAGTAGGGAATTTAGAATATCTGTACTCCTGGCAGAACTAGCTATTTTGGTTTTCCAGTTTACATCTGGAAGATTGAAGTCTCCCATAATGATAACTTCCCCCTTCAATGTCATTTTAGCTATTTCCTCAACTAGTAGATCATCTAATTCTTTGACTTGGCTAGGTGGTCTATATATCACACCTACACGAGTTACCTTATGATTATAAAGCTGCACGGTAACCCAAACTGACTCTAAATTGGTCTCTCTAACTTGTATTAAATTATATTTTATGCTGTCTTTCACATACAGGGCCAACCCTCCCCCCTTCTTGCCTTCTCTGTCTTTCCTGTATAGAGAGAACCCTGGTATTGATATATCCCAGTCATTACTCCCCTTGAACCACGTTTCAGTAACAGCCACTACATCTATATTCTCAGATGCCATTATAGCCTCAAGTTCATTGATCTTATTCCTTAGACTGCGAGCATTTGTAGACAAGACTCTGAGCTTGTCATTTCTTAACCTTTGTGCTACTGGCCTCTTCTGGCAGCAGCCGCCACGTGTGTGAATCCGCTGCTCCAACGATCTGGTGCTGATCTTCAATGACATCTTGTCTTATACTCCACTCACATCCAGAGCTGCATTCACACTTCTGACTTGTGTTACCACAGAGAGGTGCATTGTGGGAGATCACATTAGCGCTGCGCATATCTTCTAATGTGATGGAGGTGCGCCGCGGCGACAGGCAGGACTCTGAAAGCAGCTTTGGTTGTGAATGGAGAACGTGACACAAAGGGATTCACTGCAGACGGACACCCCATGACCCGCCGAGAACCAGTGAGGAGCTTTAATGTAAAAATTGCCATTTTTACAATTTAACCCTTTGCATACTGCCCTAAAGCATTAAATGCTATCCTATACTGGTTGAAAGGTGAGCGAATTTAATGTTATGAAGTTCGTTCACGCTTCATTTGGTGGTAAAAGCAGAATTGCGTTATGGATTCAGTTACCACGGACAATAACGCAATTCTATGACGGAATGTATAATGGATTGCCTTTAGAGGCAGGAGAGGACTTAGAAGTCTATGGGCTGCAAAACTGATCCATCCTGTTTCTGTTATGTAGGGGAGTCCTCTAAAGGCATTCCGTCATAGAATCGCGTTATGGTTCGTGGTAAATGGTCCGTAGAATCCATAGCGCAATTCTGCTTTTACCACCAAACGAAGCGTAAACGAATTTCAAAATATGAAGTTTGCTCATCTCTAGTTCCCTGTAGTGTGAACATCACCCGATCCGACTTACACACTATGCGGTATAAATATAATAATCTACAGAATAAATTATTTCTCTCGATCCTCTGTGCGCCTCTTAAAGGGGCCCTCACACCAACTGCGCTCCACCATATTCCCGTGACCAGACCTGCACAGAACAGATGACGTCACCAGGAAAAAAAAGCCGTGGCTAAAGGCTGCAAGGGCTGCGCTGCCCCTTTAAATGAGGCCGATTGTAGCAAAAGTGTTTGATTCTTCGCTTTTTTTTGCAATAATCGTAAATGCATAATAAATCGTCCAACACAGTGACACGATATATCAGCAGCTGTAGTGACTTTGTAGGGTTAATATCTTGTCTGTCCTTGTGTTTCTATGCGCTTTCTTCTTGAATTAGTTCTGCTCCTGACCAGCAGGTGGTGATATCAGTCCGTCCTGTTGATTCATTGAATATATATATATAATTTTTCTCATCGGTCATTGGGTTAAAATTATTTTCATTTTAAATAGATAGAAAAGTCAAATTTTTAAAAAAATAATTTAGCTCCAGTCCCTCTCCTGGCCAGCAGGTGGTGCTGCAGATCTCTGATTTAGCTCCAGTTCTGTTTCCGGCCAGCAGGTGGTGCTGCAGATCTCTGATTTAGCTCCAGTTCTGGTTCCGGCCAGCAGGTGGTGCTGCAGATCTCTGATTTAGCTCCAGTTCTGTTTCCGGCCAGCAGGTGGCGCTGCTGAACTCTTCCTTCCTTTCCGTCCTCTCAGGGACCATTTCTGGGCAGGACTGGTATCTACACTGTTCAGTTTCCTTATGTGCAAGCGTTTTATCTATGAAAGGAATATATGAACTGATTTATCTGTGCGTCAGATGAAGAAGGAATATCCAGATAAAGCGTGTCCTCCTGGAGCGGTGGGAGGAGTCCATTAATAGTGTGGGCGTAGAAAGCTTCTGCTCCGCTTTTTCCGTAGACTCGTCCATCATTTGAAAAGCCGAACCTCGTCTTTCTGAATGTGCTCGTAACAAGACTGCGGAGGGAAACGAAGTGCAAATGATGCGTCTGCTTCTAAGTTGTCACAGCCCCGCCCCCTGCTAATGACATCACTGTTACGGTGTCTCTTGTGGCAGTGCTCAGGGAGCTTTATTACTTACCTCCACAGCGGTCAGCAGGAAGTCATTTATTCCTCCCCGGTTACTGGGATCCATCAGATCTTGTATAAAGTGGATCTCTGCTCCCAAGTGCTGAATCCTGGAGAAGGGAAAGTCACAGAAATCAGGGCGCGGACTTCTGTCATGTGACCATTCTAAGCCAATCACAACTACTTGGTCTCCTTTCTACGTGGCGCTCTCTGAGTAGATGGCCCGAGACGCCATGTGGCGCCTCTGTGGCACGCCCTGCGGATATCTGATAAACAGGGGTGTAGCTACCCTAGCGGCCGACCGTGCGTCTGCTGTGGGGCCCAGGCGTAGTTGGGATCATCTCCTCTTCTACTGGAGGTGAATACTTGGTCTAAAGGAACATCTTTTAGCAAATGAGGCAGTGGAAAAAAATGGCCCAAGGGTCATTGAAAAGGGTTTAGGCGGTAACCCTTCTGTCCTGTGGGGGGGGTCTGGTTTAATCCTTGCTATGGGGCCCTTACTTCTCTAGGTACACCACTGCTGAGAAGTGTCAGTGTAATGTGGAGTCGGGGCCCCGGAGTGGACAGTATGTGCTAGGGATCGACTGATTATCAGAAGTACCGATCTTATCGGCCGATATTCAGAATTTTGCACATTATCGGTATCGGCATCTAACCTTGCCGATAATGTGTATAAAGCGGATACTAGTGAGCGCTTCCATTATGGAAGCGCGCACTAGTATGCATCGGGTGTCGGGAGCGGGGAAGAAGCGCAGCAAGTGCTTCCGATACTCACCCTCCCTGGTCTTCTTTGATGGGGCCCGCGCTGCACTGTCCTGACCCCGTACAGCGTCAGGACGTAGTGCGCGCACTATGACCTGATGGTGCACACTGTGCAGCACGGGCCAGAGAACACAGGGGAGCGAGACACCGGACCCGGAGATGAAGAGGAGCCGCGGCGCAGGAGGGGTAAGGAGTTTTTTTTTTTTTATTCATCTGAGATCTGATAGGGGTAAATTAAAAAGTCTGATCTGATGTCTGATAGGGGTTAATAAAGGTCTGATCTGAGGTCTGATAGGAGTTAATTAAAGTCTGATCTGAGGTCTGATAGGGGTTAATAATGATCTGATCTGAGGTCTGATAGGGGTTAATAAAGGTCTGATCTGAGGTCTGATAGGGGTTAATAAAGGTCTGATCTGAGGTCCGATAGGGGTTAATGAAGGTCTGATAGGGGTTAATAAAGGTCTGATAGGGGTTAATAATGGTCTGATCTGAGGTCTGATAGGGGTTAATTAAAGTCTGATCTGAGGTCTGATAGGGGTTAATAATGGTCTGATCTGATAGGGGTTAATACTGATCTGAGGTCTGATAGGGGTTAATAAAGGTCTGATCTGAGGTCTGATAGGGGTTAATAATGGTCTGATCTGAGGTCCGATAGGGGTTAATGAAGGTCTGATAGGGGTTAATAAAGGTCTGATAGGGGTTAATAATGGTCTGATCTGAGGTCCGATAGGGGTTAATAAAGGTCTGATCTGAGGTTTGATAGGGGTTAATAATGGTCTGATTTGAGGTCTGATAGGGGTTAATTATAAATTGACTACCAACTAAGATATATTATAATATATAAAACATCAGTATAAATTATTGCCTATCGGCCTGAAAGTTCACAGATTATCGGTATCGACATCGGTCGATCCCTAGTATGTGCGGCTCGTACCCCGCCCGAGACCCCACGTGTCTCCCCTCTATGTGGTGCACCTCTGTGGCACGCCCTGCGGATATCTGATGAAGGTCAGTGTAATGTGGAGCCGGGGCCCCCGGAGCGGACAGTATGTGCGGCTCGTACCCCGCCCGAGACCCCACGTGTCTCCCCTCTATGTGGAGCACCTCTGTGGCACGCCCTGCGGATATCTGATGAAGGTCAGTGTAATGTGGAGCCGGGGCCCCCGGAGAGGACAGTATGTGCGGCTCTTACCCCGCCCGAGACCCCACGTGTCTCCCCTCTATGTGGAGCACCTCTGTGGCACGCCCTGCGGATATCTGATAAATGTCAGTGTAATGTGGAGCCGGGGCCCCGGAGCGGACAGTATGTGCGGCTCGTACCCCGCCCGAGACCCCACGTGTCTCCCTCTATGTGGTGCACCTCTGTGGCACGCCCTGCGGACATCTGATGAAGGTCAGTGTAATGTGGAGCCGGGGCCCCGGAGCGGACAGTATGTGCGGCTCGTACCCCGCCCGAGACACCACGTAGATCAGCAGCGGCAGCAGGTCGTCCATGGGCAGCTTGTAGTCTTTACTCAGCACCTGGGACACCGTCTTCTCGATCTCCTGATACGTCTTCAGGATGATCCCCAGCTTCTCCTTCGGGTCAACCGTCGAGCTGAGAGACAGGAAGAGAGCGTTAGAGTCGCACCTAAAGGAAGGAATCGGGTCCTCTACATCGGGCTCCGTGGTCGGGATGGCGGCTGTTCGTGCGCGACGCCGGGTGCTCCGGCCGATAGTGGTATCTGACCGTCAGAATCCGTCTGTTTTATCATCTACTGCACAGAGTTAATTCAAGGGGGAGAATACTATATTAAAGGGGCGTGCCACAGAAGTGATCCTGCAGGTTACACCCCCGCACCTGTGCGGCCGGGGCGCAGATTCACGATGTCACAGACAGAGTTGGGGGAGTTGTCAGGTCCCTGTCAGTCCATACTGATTCCCCTCCTCCACACAGGATCTGCCGCCTACCCGCAGCGTCTACACCTTGGGACTTACATGATTTTCTGCAGACACTCGATTGCAGACTGGAAACACTTGTGTCTCACGATGGAATATCTCTAGAAACAGAAGAGGAGAACGTTACCTTCAGCAAAGCAGAATCGCTTTATAATCCTGCCTTGCATCATGTGCTATACTCCTGTCACACCCAGAGCTGCAATCACTTCTTATGTGCTTTACGCCAGTCACATCCAGAGCTGCAATCACAGTTCTGCTGTTACATAATGTCTTATACTCCGGTCACGTCCAGAGCTGTATTCACAATTCTGCTATTACATCATGCCTTATATTCCAGTCATATCCACAGCTGTATTCCCTATTATGCTGTAACATCATGTCTTATACTTCAGTCACATCCAAAGCTGCAGTCTATTTTAAAATATATATATATATATTCTCTTGTTGAATCTTATATAACAAAAAAATAACGCTTTGGAAGTGACTAGAGAATCCCAATGTGACACAGATGGGTAAAACAGGTTTGCAGCTTTGGATGTAACTGGAGCATGAGATGCTCGGTCAGCACCTTCCTACTGGGGAGACCACAGGGAGCAGGAGATGGGGAGAAGCCATTACATCAGGTGAATTCGCAGGTCATGTAAAAGTAAGTGACCCCGGAGCCGGTACACTACATCTCACCTTTCTCCTCGGGTAGGGTGTGGGGTGTGCTGGACTCCTGGTCAGCGGCAGAGCCTGGGGTGGGGAGAACCAGGAGGGGGCAATTGTTTTTTCCAATAAGTTTATGAGGCAAATGGCAACGTGCTGGAATCCAAGCGGGGGGCACATGCTGTGATGTCGGGGGCACTCCCATAAACAAGGGGGTGAGTACCAGGGATGCAGCACATGCAGGAGCCTCTGGGGATGGAGGGGTCACCAGTGGGTGATGGGAACGTGCACTGGGGTCCCTTCTATCAGGCACCACAGAGCTAGAGACCGTGGCCGGAGGCGATTGGGGCAAAGAGGAGCCATGGGAACAAGCACTGGAAGAGGGACCCAATGGGGCCACCATCCTCTATGCAGATCTCCCAACTTTCCCAGATCTAGGGGGACAGTTCTGCATTTTTCATGTGGTCTCTGCAGTCCCTGTACCGTACACTGGCACTGTCTACTCCTAGGCATTTAGTGGGATTGGTTTGGGGTTTGATTGGGTTTTGGTGTCTGGTCTGGGGTCTGATTGAGTTTAGGGGTCTGGTCTGGAAGTCTGATTGAGTTTAGGGGTCTGGTCTGGGGGTCTGATTGAGCTTAGGGGTCTGATTGAGTTTAGGGGTCTGGTCTGGGGGTCTGAGCTTAGGGGTCTGGTCTGGGGGTCTGATTGAGCTTAGGGGTCTGGTCTGGGGGTCCAATTGAGTTTAGGGGTCTGATTGAGTTTAGGGGTCTGGTCTGGGGGTCTGATGGAGTTTAGGGGTCAGGTCAGATTGAGCTTAGGGGTCTGGTCTGGGGGTCTGATTGAGTTTAGGGGTCTGGTCTGAGCCTAGGGGTCTGGTCTGGGGGTCCAATTGAGTTTAGGGGTCTGGTCTGGGGGTCTGATTGAGTTTAGGGGTCAGATTGAGCTTAGGGGTCTGGTCTGGGGGTCTGATTGAGTTTAGGCGTCTGGTCTGGGGGTCTGATTGAGTTTAGGCGTCTGGTCTGGGGGTCTGATTGAGTTTAGGCGTCTGGTCTGGGGGTCTGATTGAGTTTAGGGGTCGGGTCTGATTGAGCTTAGGGGTCAGGTCTGGGGGTCTGATTAAGTTTAGGGGGTCGGGTCTGTGGGTCTGATTGAGTTTAGGGGTCTGGTCTGAGCCTAGGGGTCTGGTCTGGGGGTCCAATTGAGTTTAGGGGTCTGATTGAGTTTAGGGGTCTGGTCTGGGGGTCTGATTGAGTTTAGGCGTCTGGTCTGGGGGTCTGATTGAGTTTAGGGGTCTGGTCTGGGGGTCTGATTGAGCTTAGGGGTCTGGTATGGGGGTCTGATTGAGTTTAGGGGTTGGGTATGAGCTTAGGCATCTGGTCTGGGGGTCTGATTGAGTTTAGGCGTCTGGTCTGGGGGTCTGATTGAGTTTAGGGGTCTGGTCTGGGGGTCTGATTGAGTTTAGGGGTCAGACCTAGGGGTCTGGTCTGGGGGTCTGATTGAGTTTAGGCGTCGCGTCTGGTCTGGGGGTCTGATTGAGTTTAGGGGTCTGGTCTGAGCCTAGGGGTCTGGTCTGGGGGTCTGATTGAGTTTAGGCGTCTGGTCTGGGGGTCTGATTGAGCTTAGGGGTCGGGTCTGAATGAGTTTAGGCGTCTGGTCTGGGGGTCTGATTGAGTTTAGGCGTCTGGTCTGGGGGTCTGATTGAGTTTAGGTGTCTGGTCTGGGGGTCTGATTGAGTTTAGGGGTCTGGTCTGGGGGTCTGATTGAGTTTAGGGGTCTGGTCTGGGGGTCTGATTGAGTTTAGGGGGTCTGGTCTGGGGGTCTGATTGAGTTTAGAGGTCGGGTCTGGGGGTCTGATTGAGTTTAGGGGTCGGGTCTGATTGAGCTTAGGGGTCTGGTCTGGGGGTCCGATTGAGTTTAGGGGTCTGGTCTGGGGTCTGATTGAGCTTAGGGGTCGGGGCTGGGGGTCTGATTGAGTTTAGGGGGTCGGGTCTAGGGGTCTGATTGAGCTTAGGTGTCGGGTCTGATTGAGCTTAGGGGTCTGGTCCGGTGGCTGATAATTTTAGGAGTGTGGTCAGGTGTCTGATTCATTGTAGTGGTCTGGCATCTGATTATTTTAGGAATCTAGTTTGGGGTCTAAATAAGATTAGGGTTAGGCTTCGTTCACATCACCGCTAGGCTTTCTGTTATATTTGTAATCCGTTCAATAACGGAAAGTGAATAAATAACGGAAAGCATATTTTCTGTCTTTTTAACAGACTGATGAAACAGATCGGTTTAAAAAAACGGACACAATGCATCCGTTCGCTTTCCGTTATTCGTGGTTTTTAAACGGATCCTTTTTCTTTCTTTTTTTATTTCATTTGAGCATGCTCAGAAAATAAAATGGAACAGAAAACCGGATTGGATAACGGATCACATACAAAGCAATCCGTCACTAATTGACTTTAATGCAAAACAAAACGGATCAGTCACCAATCCGTTATTCTAGACGGGAGCAGAAGTCCTGCATGTAGGATTTTTTTTTTCCGTCTAAAATAACGTGAAGCTGACGGAAAGGATCCAAACGGAGTGTAACCGACACTTTATCACCTCCATAGAAGTGAATGGGACTTACAACGGATCAGTTTATTTGCGTTTTATTGATCCTCTGAACGGATGAATAGAGCAGAAATCCGGACGGTGATGTGAACGAGCCCTAAGGTGTTTTAGGTTCCCTTCAGGAATTGTCCATATCTCCATTTGTGGATCAGGTAGGCTGTTCCGGCCCAGCACTGCCGGACCCTCTACTTCACCGCCGCTGGGGTCCACCAGTACTTCGGCTGATTTGACCAGAAGAAAACCACTGCATGCAGCGTTTTATGTCCAGCTGAAACCCGGCATTTTTTATGGAAATCGGCCCAATCAGTGCTGGACCCCACTACAGACAGTCAATGGGGATCCAGCGGTGAAGGAGGATCCTGCAGACCGCTCTGTGCCGGAACAGCCTGCCGGATCCACATACAGAGATGTGAACGAGGCCTCAGCAAGTCACTGAGGATGGAGAAGTCTATCCCTGCATCCAGTACTGGGGGGCACAACCTTACATCCTTGCTGCAGTTTACAGGGGAAGGTGGAGCCCAAGACTTGTGCAGAGCATCTCAGTAAGTGCCAGAAGCTGCCGTACACCAGAAACCTGTGCACAACCGCCCCACGAACCCCAAAAATTCACACAGTTTGTATCATGCGGCTCAAGATAAAAGTCCAGAGAACATGCACAAGTAGGAGGAGCCTGTGACGCCTTCTCATACCTGATTGGCTGTCAGCTTCACATCCTTCAGGGGCCACAGCTGCCTAAAGGGAAGAACAAACCAAAATTTATAATAGTAACTGAATACAGTCTATTGCCCCCTGTTATCAGCCATTTCAGGGGAGAGGATGACTGTAGGACAGGAGAATACAGTTTATTGCTCCCTGTTATCAGCCATTTCAGGGGAGAGGATGACTGTAGGACAGGAGAATACAGTCTATTGCCCCCTGTTATCAGCCATTTCAGGGGAGAGGGTGACTGTAGGACAGGAGAATACAGTCTATTGCCCCCTGTTATCAGCCATTTCAGAGGAGAGGATGACTGTAGGACAGGAGAATACAGTCTATTGCTCCCTGTTATCAGACATTTCAGAGGAGAGGATGACTGTAGGACAGGAGAATACAGTCTATTGCCCCCTGTTATCAGACATTTCAGAGGAGAGGATGACTGTAGGACAGGAGAATACAGTCTATTGCCCCCCGTTATCAGCCATTTCAGGGGAGAGGATGACTGTAGGACAGGAGAATACAGTCTATTGCCCCCTGTTATCAGCCATTTCAGGGGAGAGGATGACTGTAGGACAGGAGAATACAGTCTATTGCTCCCTGTTATCAGCCATTTCAGGGGAGAGGATGACTGTAGGACAGGAGAATACAGTCTATTGCCCCCTGTTATCAGCCATTTCAGGGGAGAGGATGACTGTAGGACAGGAGAATACAGTCTATTGCCCCCTGTTATCAGCCATTTCAGGGGGAGAGTATGACTGTAGGACAGGAGAATACAGTCTATTGCCCCCTGTTATCAGTCATTTCAGGGGAGAGGATGACTGTAGGACAGGAAAATACAGTCTATTGCTCCTGTTATCAGCCATTTCAGGGGAGAGGATGACTGTAGGACAGGAGAATACAGTCTATTGCCCCCTGTTATCAGCCATTTCAGGGGAGAGGATGACTGTAGGACAGGAGAATACAGTCTATTGCCACCTGTTATCAGCCATTTCAGAGGAGAGGATGACTGTAGGACAGGAGAATACAGTCTATTGCTCCCTGTTATCAGCCATTTCAGGGGGGAGGATGACTGTAGGACAGGAGAATACAGTCTATTGCTCCCTGTTATCAGCCATTTCAGGGGGGAGGATGACTGTAGGACAGGAGAATACAATCTATTGCCCCCTGTTATCAGCCATTTCAGAGGAGAGGATGACTGTAGGACAGGAGAATACAATCTATTGCCCCCTGTTATCAGACATTTCAGGGGAGAGGATGACTGTAGGACAGGAGAATACAGTCTATTGCCTCCTGTTATCAGCCATTTCAGGGGAGAGGATGACTGTAGGACAGAATACAGTCTATTGCTCCCTGTTATCAGCCATTTCAGGGGAGAGGATGACTGTAGGACAGGAGAATACAGTCTATTGCTCCCTGTTATCAGCCATTTCAGTGGAGAGGATGACTGTAGGACAGGAGAATACAGTCTATTGCCCCCTGTTATCAGCCATTTCAGGGGAGAGGATGACTGTAGGACAGGAGAATACAGTCTATTGCCCTCTGTTATCAGCCATTTCAGGGGAGGGGATGACTGTAGGACAGGAGAATACAATCTATTGCTGCCTGTTATCAGCCATTTCAGGGGAGAGGATGACTGTAGGACAGGAGAATACAATCTATTGCCCCCTGTTATCAGCCATTTCAGAGGAGAGGATGACTGTAGGACAGGAGAATACAGTCTATTGCACCCTGTTATCAGCCATTTCAGAGGAGAGGATGACTGTAGGACAGGAGAATACAGTCTATTGCCGCCTGTTATCAGCCATTTCAGGGGAGAGGATGACTGTAGGACAGGAGAATACAGTCTATTGCCCCCTGTTATCAGTCATTTCAGAGGAGAGGATGACTGTAGGACAGGAGAATACAGTCTATTGCTCCCTGTTATCAGCCATTTCAGGGGAGAGGATGACTGTAGGACAGGAGAATACAGTCTATTGCCCCCTGTTATCAGCCATTTCAGGGGAGAGGATGACTGTAGGACAGGAGAATACAGTCTATTGCTCCCTGTTATCAGCCATTTCAGGGGAGAGGATGACTGTAGGACAGGAGAATACAGTCTATTGCCCCCTGTTATCAGCCATTTCAGGGGAGAGGATGACTGTAGGACAGGAGAATACAGTCTATTGCCCCCTGTTATCAGCCATTTCAGGGGAGAGGATGACTGTAGGACAGGAGAATACAGTCTATTGCTCCCTGTTATCAGCCATTTCAGGGGAGAGGATGACTGTAGGACAGGAGAATACAATATATTGCCCCCTGTTATCAGCCATTTCAGGGGAGAGGATGACTGTAGGACAGGAGAATACAGTCTATTGCCCCCTGTTATCAGCCATTTCAGAGGAGAGGATGACTGTAGGACAGGAGAATACAGTCTATTGCCCCCTGTTATCAGCCATTTCAGGGGAGAGGATGACTGTAGAACAGGAGAATACAGTCTATTGCCCCCTGTTATCAGCCATTTCAGCGGAGAGGATGACTGTAGGACAGAAGAATACAGTCTATTGCCCCCTGTTATTAGCCATTTCAGGGGAGAGGATGACTGTAGGACAGGAGAATACAGTCTATTGCCCCCTGTTATCAGCCATTTCAGAGGAGAGGATGACTGTAGGACAGGAGAATACAGTCTATTGCTTCCTGTTAGACATTTCAGGGGAGAGGATGACTGTAGGACAGGAGAATACAGTCTATTGCCCCCTGTTATCAGACATTTCAGGGGAGAGGATGACTGTAGGACAGGAGAATACAATCTATTGCCCCCTGTTATCAGCCATTTCAGAGGAGAGGATGACTGTAGGACAGGAGAATACAATCTATTGCCCCCTGTTATCGGCCATTTCAGGGGAGAGGATGACTGTAGGACAGGAGAATACAGTCTATTGCTCCCTGTTATCAGCCATTTCAGGGGGGAGGATGACTGTAGGACAGGAGAATACAGTCTATTGCTCCCTGTTATCAGCCATTTCAGGGGAGAGGATGACTGTAGGACAGGAGAATACAGTCTATTGCTCCCTGTTATCAGCCATTTCAGGGGAGAGGATGACTGTAGGACAGGAGAATACAGTCTATTGCCCCCTGTTATCAGCCATTTCAGGGGAGAGGATGACTGTAGGACAGGAGAATACAGTCTATTGCTCCATGTTATCAGCCATTTCAGGGGGGAGGATGACTGTAGGACAGGAGAATACAGTCTATTGCCCCCTGTTATCAGCCATTTCAGGGGAGAGGATGACTGTAGGACAGGAGAATACAGTCTATTGCCCCCTGTTATCAGCCATGTCAGGGGAGAGGATGACTGTAGGACAGGAGAATACAGTCTATTGCCCCCTGTTATCAGTCATTTCAGGGGGGGAGGATGACTGTAGGACAGGAGAATACAGTCTATTGCTCCCTGTTATCAGCCATTTCAGGGGGGAGGATGACTGTAGGACAGGAGAATACAGTCTATTGCCCCCTGTTATCAGCCATTTCAGAGGAGAGGATGACTGTAGGACAGGAGAATACAGTCTATTGCCCCCTGTTATCAGCCATTTCAGGGGAGAGGATGACTGTAGGACAGGAGAATACAGTCTATTGCTCCCTGTTATCAGCCATTTCAGGGGAGAGGATGACTGTAGGACAGGAGAATACAGTCTATTGCCCCCTGTTATCAGCCATTTCAGGGGAGAGGATGACTGTAGGACAGGAGAATACAGTCTATTGCTCCCTGTTATCAGCCATTTCAGGGGAGAGGATGACTGTAGGACAGGAGAATACAGTCTATTGCCCCCTGTTATCAGCCATTTCAGGGGAGAGGATGACTGTAGGACAGGAGAATACAGTCTATTGCTCCCTGTTATCAGCCATTTCAGGGGAGAGGATGACTGTAGGACAGGAGAATACAATCTATTGCCCCCTGTTATCAGCCATTTCAGGGGGGAGGATGACTGTAGGACAGGAGAATACAGTCTATTGCCCCCTGTTATCAGCCATTTCAGAGGAGAGGATGACTGTAGGACAGGAGAATACAGTCTATTGCCCCCTGTTATCAGCCATTTCAGGGGAGAGGATGACTGTAGGACAGGAGAATACAGTCTATTGCCCCCTGTTATCAGCCATTTCAGGGGAGAGGATGACTGTAGGACAGGAGAATACAGTCTATTGCCCCCTGTTATCAGCCATTTCAGGGGAGAGGATGACTGTAGGACAGGAGAATACAGTCTATTGCCCCCTGTTATCAGCCATTTCAGGGGAGAGGATGACTGTAGGACAGGAGAATACAGTCTATTGCTCCCTGTTATCAGCCATTTCAGGGGAGAGGATGACTGTAGGACAGGAGAATACAGTCTATTGCCCCCTGTTATCAGCCATTTCAGGGGAGAGGATGACTGTAGGACAGGAGAATACAGTCTATTGCTCCCTGTTATCAGCCATTTCAGGGGAGAGGATGACTGTAGGACAGGAGAATACAATCTATTGCCCCCTGTTATCACCCATTTCAGGGGAGAGGATGACTGTAGGACAGGAGAATACAATCTATTGCCCCCTGTTATCAGTTATTTCAGGGGGGAGGAATGTAGCATCCTCCCTGCCCCCCATGCTCCACGTACCTTACACAGACTGTACATACATGTATACTCACTTCTGCACATCCAGAAACTCCAGCAGTTTAGTGTCAGTCAGGTGGCCCAGGCGCACAATACCCTGCCAGTAGAGGGCATCCTCCTGCTGCCGATACAGCATGTACAACATGAAGAGGTCGGGGTGAAATCGAGGGAGGATGGCTGGGAGGATGGTGGTGTAGGGGTTCAGGTCCTCACTGGAATATATGATATATCGGTGCTCATTACTTATAGGGACTCGTTATATTACATAATAGTCAGGTTTAGTGATAAAAATAAATCCATAAAGTGACAATCACCTCATTTCGTCGTCATCTCGTCCCCCGTACAGAGCTCCGCCGCTCCTCTCTGCTGACATGGCGAGTAAGGCTCTGATAACGAGATAATACAGAAGAGAGACTGAAAAATCATATTATTAACCCACTAGACACCAGGGATGTTATGCATTTACCCACTAGATACCAGGGATATCATTATTAACCCACTGGATACAGGTATATTATTTATTAACCCACTAGACACCAGGGATATTAATATTAACCCACTGGATACCAGGAATATTATTAACCCACTAGACACCAGGGATATTATGTATTAACCCACTGGACGCCAGATTTATTATATATTAACACACTAGACACCAGGGATATTATGTATTAACCCACTGGATACCAGGGATGATCTTTATTAACCCACTAGACACCAGGGATGCTATTATTATAATCCCATTAGATATAAAGGATAATGCTATTAACACACGTTTATAATACCCCGATCTCCTGGTCGGGTGGTGTCTGGTTGCAGATGCGGACCCCATTGCCCGCATGCTTATATATTCCCCAATACCGGGCCCCTGTATGTCTGACCTCAGCCCGGGATCTATGCTCAGCTAATAAAGAGACGAGACCTGAAGAGCTCCCACAGCTTCTTGGCGTAGTACTTGATCTCCTCCTGCGCCATGCTCAGAAGATGGAGGTTCGTGCCTAGACCTGCGTACGTGGCCTGAAACACCACAACCAGCAGCTTCACCATCTTCTTCAGCGGGTGATGGGAAGTGTTAAAGACCTGGAATATAATATAACCCCAACAATAATAACATAAGCCACACCCACTGCTCTGCCAGCCACACCCACTGCTCTGCCAGCCACACCCACATTCATCAGAACACTTTGTAATAATGGTCAGGCCACCAGTAGATGACTATGGACGGATCTGGCCAGTTTGTTTAAAGCACATGTACCAGGAAGCGGCCAGTTGTCGCCACACAGGACCAAACATCAGGATGTAATATCCCTTTAAATCTAACGAGAATGCGGGGCCTTACCTTCTCCAGATAACTGTGGAGAGATTCCGATTCTAGTCTCATCTCCTTCATAATGTCCTCGATCTGACCCGAGTCCTTCTTATTGTCCCTGAGAACAGAAATATCCACGGACATGCTCAATCATCTCCTGAAACACTCTGTGCAGCTGTGAACCAGTAAAGGAAACCTGTCTCTCCATTTCCCTATATAAATGTATTGTATGTATTTTTTTTAAATTATATTTAACTACTGAAAGATTCTTATTCATTTCCTGTCATCCTCTGTGCTGCTGTAAAAATCAAATTGTTACAAAAAAAAGCATTCGAGATTACGCTGCTGCGTCAGTTAAATGATCTGTCATTGGTTCTCTCCCCTGGGTATCTGGGGGCAGCATTACTGGAAAGGCGTATATAGGGTTAATTACTAATATAGGGTACAGCGCCCCCTCACCTCTGACAGTACAGGTACTCCTGAGACTTCTGCATCTTCTTGCTGGACTTGACGTGAAAACCCAAGAAAGATTCTTCAGTGTCTCTTTTGCATCCAGATTCAAGGAATTTCTGGAACTGTTCAAATATCGCCTGCCAGCGCTCCTCCACCGGGAATGACCCAGCGCCAAACTGACTGCGGGGCGAGAAGGAAGAAGGACAGAAATGAGCGATCGCCTGGGGTCATTATCATCTGGAGTCAGTGGAGTTTATTGGTCTGTTTCCAGAAGAGACCACTAGATGGCGCTGTTGTATAGAAGCCTATGGGTAATATTCTGATACCATAATTGAGCAAACCACTAGATGGCGCTGTTGTATAGGAGTCTATGGGTAATATTCTGATCCTATGTGTAGTTGATAACACCACTAGATGGCGCTGTTATATAGAAGTCTATGAGTAATATTCTGATCCTATGTGTAGTTAATCAGAACACTAGATGGCGCTGTTATATAGAAGTCTATGAGTAATATTCTGATCCTATGTGTAGTTAATCAGAACACTAGATGGCGCTGTTGTATAGGAGTCTATGGGTAATATTCTGATCCTATGTGTAGTTGATAACACCACTAGATGGCGCTGTTATATAGAAGTCTATGAGTAATATTCTGATCCTATGTGTAGTTAATCAGAACACTAGATGGCGCTGTTGTATTGGAGTCTATGGGTAATATTCTGACCCTATGTGTAGCTGATCAGACCACTAGAGGGCAATGTTCTATTGAAGTCTAGAGGTAATATTTTGACCCATGTGTAGTTGATCAGACCACTAGATGGCGCTGTTCTATTGAAGTCTAGAGGTAATACTCTAACCCTATGTGCAGTTGATAACACCACTAGATGGGACTGTCTGGGGGTAATATTCTGATTCTATATGTAGCTGATCAGACCACTAGATGGCGCTGTTCTATTGAAGTCTAGGAGGTAATATTCTGATCCTATGTGTAGTTGATCAGACCACTAGTTGGCGCTGTTCTATTGAAGTCTAGAGGTAATACTCTAACCCTATGTGCAGTTGATAACACCACTAGATGGGACTGTCTGGGGGTAATATTCTGATTCTATATGTAGCTGATCAGACCACTAGATGGCGCTGTTCTATTGAAGTCTAGGAGGTAATATTCTGATCCTATGTGTAGTTGATCAGACCACTAGTTGGCGCTGTTGTATAGCAGTCTATGGGTAATATTTTGACCCCATGTGTAGCTGATCAGACCACTAGATGGCACTGTTCTATTGAAGTCTAGAGGTAATATTTTGACCCCATGTGTAGTTGATCAGACCACTAGATGGCACTGTTCTATTGAAGTCTAGAGGTAATACTCTAACCCTATGTGCAGTTGATAACACCACTAGTTGGGACTGTCTGGGGGTAATATTCTGATTCTATATGTAGCTGATCAGACCACTAGATGGCGCTGTTCTATTGAAGTCCAGGAGGTAATATTCTGATCCTATGTGTAGTTGATCAGACCACTAGTTGGCGCTGTTCTATTGAAGTCTAGAGGTAATACTCTAACCATATGTGCAGTTGATAACACCACTAGATGGGACTGTCTGGGGGTAATATTCTGATTCTATATGTAGCTGATCAGACCACTAGATGGGACTGTCTGGGGGTAATATTCTGATTCTATATGTAGCTGATCAGACCACTAGATGGGACTGTCTGGGGGTAATATTCTGATTCTATATGTAGCTGATCAGACCACTAGATGGCGCTGTTCTGTTGAAGTCTAGAGGTAATATTTTGACCCTATGTGTAGTTGATCAGACCACTAGATGGCGCAGTTGTATTGAAGTATAGGAGTAATATTCTGACCCTATGTGGGTCAGAGGTAATATTCTGATATTCACATTTTATTAATTTGGCGCTCTTTCACAGCAGTCTGGGTCATCTAGCCCAATTATCCCATTTTACATGAGGATCACACATAATTTCTTGTAGAATAATCTCTGATTATTACTCACAATTTCTTCTTCAGGATCTCGTCCTGGAAGCCACCGACCGTGCTGAGGACTCCATGCGTCTGCAGGCCGCTCTGCGCACTTTTACTGAACGTTCCCACCAGGGTGAATCCATTAGCAAAAGTGAGTTTTCCCTATTAACAATCCAATAGTAATATTAAGATTGAGGTGGGGGGATTAGGGGGTGAGATATACAATGACACACACCGCACTGCAGGATCTTTTAGCTCTGTTCACATTGAGCTACCTGGCTGAGGATTGGAATTTCATTACATTATAGATCCCTTTGTGCAGTATATTTGGGGGAAACTGCTTCAGAGTAATGGCTGCCAGTGTGTTTATCACCAAGATTTTTTATTTTAGGGAAAAATCAACCACGATTGCCCATCTGGGGTACACAGAAAAGTGGGGCACATTACCTAGAAATAATAACATACCAGTGAGACACAAACCTTCCCAGATAAGAGACATTCTTCAGTGAACTCGCCCTCGTACATGCTGTTGTCCTCTGTTATCAGGACGCCAGGACCCTGGAAAAATTGTAGAAACTTAATGTGAAAACCTCTGCAGGATAAAAGCCACCATAGAGGCCACCACTAGAGGGAGCTGACTACATACAGATTATACAGCCACCACTAGAGGGAGCTCACTACATACAGATCATACAGCCACCACTAGAGGGAGCTCACTACATACAGATTATACAGTCATCACTAGAGGGAGCTCACTACATACAGATTATAGTCACCATTAGAGGGAGCTCACTACATACAGATTATAGTCACCATTAGAGGGAGCTCACTACATACAGATTATACAGCCACCACTAGAGGGAGCTCACTACATACAGATTATACAGTCACCACTAGAGGGAGCTCACTACATACAGATTATACAGCCACCACTAGAGGGAGCTCACTACATACAGATTAAACAGTCACCACTAGAGGGAGCTCACTACATACAGATTATACATCCACCACTAGAGGGAGCTCACTACATACAGACTATACAACTACCACTAGAGGGAGCTCACTACATACAGATTATACAGCCACCACTAGAGGGAGCTCACTACATACAGATTATACAGTCACCACTAGAGGGAGCTCACCGTATACAGATTATACAGCCACCACTAGGGGGAGCTCACTATATACAGATTATACAATCACCACTAGAGGGAGCTCACTACATACATACTTTTTCTGGGAGGTCATTATCACCTACTGACTCCAATTAGCATAATGGAATCAACACTTTTGACCCCATGCTGGGTATAATGACCTCTGACCCCATGCTGGGTATAATTACCAGATGTTAATTCAGTTACATATTTATTCCCAGAGAATTCTTGAACAGTCACTCAGAATTGAGAAAGCTCGATGGAAGAACGAGTGAAACGTTTTCAAGAAATCTACAGTAAGTCCAGTTGCCTTGATTTATTCTTTACAGATATACCATGACCTGGATAAATGAGAACCTTCACAGACTCACTACATACAGATTTTACAGCCACCAGTAGAGGGAGCTCACTACATACAGATATATACAGCCACCACTAGAGGGAGCTCACTACATACAGATTATACAGCCACCACTAGAGGGAGCTCACTACATACAGATTATACAGCCACCACTAGAGGGAGCTCACAACATACAGATTATACAGTCACCACTAGAGGGACCTCACTACATACAGATTATACAGCCACCACTAGGGGGAGCTCACTACATACAGATTATACAGCCACCACTAGAGGGAGCTCACAACATACAGATTATACAGCCACCACTAGAGGGACCTCACTACATACATAATATACAGCCACCACTAGAGGGAGCTCACTACATACAGATTATACAGTCACCACTAGAGGGAGCTCACTGCATACAGCCACCACATTCAGGTAGTGGCCCCATGACAGAGTGGAAAGGGGGGCAGCAGTTGAACTAGATGCACGCGATGATATATTAGACACCTCTTTTAGGGCTCATGCATACGAATGTCCCCAATGCACAAGCACCGTCCATGTGGCCTGCACTGACAGGTGCAGACCCATTCAATTTGAATGGGTCCGTGATCTGTCTGCACCGCAAAAAAATAGAGCCTGTTCTATTTTTATTTTTTTTTGCATTGTGGAGGCAGAGACCAAAATGCCATAGAAGTAGTGCTTCAGTGGCCTTCCGCTCTGTGCCTCTGCTCTGTATCTTCCGGATTGCGGATCTATTCAAGTGAATGGGTCCGTATCTGTTACACGGTGCGGATACAGCCGGTGACCATATATTGCCGTTTGTGGGCCGCAATACAGGCACAGCCCTTATACTGAGGCACAATAATTCTATGTATAAACTAACAGATTAACTGGGATTGTGGCAGCAGTTGAACAAGATGCAGACGGTGATATACTACACCGCCCTTTAAGACTGAGTAGTAATTCTATATATAAAGAGATTAACTTGTATTGTGACAGCAGGAGAAAAAGATGCATACGGCGATTACGCTCAACCTGCACTGTCCCTGCAGTCTCCCTATGTTCTCCCTACAGTGTCTACAAATTCTCCCTATGATCTCTCTGCACTCTCCCTCTCCAATATATTTTTTTTAACTGTTTGCAGCAACACTGTCCCTAGCACTTGCCACATCTCTTCCTACGCTCAGCTCACAGTGAAATGGCAGAGACCGCACGGGATGAGGGTTTTATAATGCTGTGACATCACAGGGGATGGCTATCTGTTGACTGGCTGGCTGGCTAGCATTATAAGTCATATTGTGTTCCCGAGTTTCTTACTTTCACTTTGCACCGCCATTTTAGGAAAAACTATTTGTTACCACTAAGGCCTCTTTCACACTTGCGTTGTCCGGATCCGGCGTGTACTCCACTTGCCGGAATTACACTCCGGATCCGGAAAAACGCAAGTGTACTGAAAGCATTTGAAGACGGAACCGTCTTCCAAATGCGTTCAGTGTTACTATGGCAGCCAGGACGCTATTAAAGTCCTGGTTGCCATAGTAGGAGCGGGGAGCGGGGGAGCGGTATACTTACAGTCCGTGCGGCTCCCGGGGCGCTCCAGAATGACGTCAGAGCGCCCCATGCGCATGGATGACGTGATCCATGCGATCACGTGATCCATGCGCTTGGGGCGCCCTGACGTCACTCTGGAGCGCCCGGGGAGCCGCACGGACGGTAAGTATACTGCTCCCCCGCTCCCCGCTACACTTTACCATGGCTGCCAGGACTTTAGCGTCCCGGCAGCCATGGTAACCATTCAGAAAAAGCTAAATGTCGGCTCCGGCAATGCGCCGAAACGACGTTTAGCTTAAGGCCGGATCCGGATCAATGCCTTCCAATGGGCATTAATTCCGGATCCGGCCTTGCGGCAAGTGTTCCGGATTTTTGGCCGGAGCAAAAAGCGCAGCATGCTGCGGTATTTTCTCCGGCCAACAAACGTTCCGTACCGGAACTGAAGACATCCTGATGCATCCTGAACGGATTTCTCTCCATTCAGAATGCATTAGGATAATCCTGATCAGGATTCTTCCGGCATAGAGCCCCGACGACGGAACTCTATGCCGGAAGACAATAACGCAGGTGTGAAAGAGCCCTTAGTGTGAGGAAATTTGAATTCGTGGCGAATATAATTTTTCCTAAACTTTGGATCGAATTCCACTTCCGATGCTTTGATTCACTTAACATTAGTCATCATATATACTAAGTGGTCTCCATAATAGAAATAGCACCCAGCCAGATGTCCCCCTAAGGCCTCTCAACTAGAAATATCCATTCTGATCTGACAAAGGCTTTTTTTTTTCTTGAAAGAGCTAGTTGCAGATGTGAGGCTGGCTTAGCTATTTTTCTAGTTATGCTGTGTATGTCTGTTTAAATGCCTGAGCAATGACTGGAAGGCTATACTGTAGCTGTGACACTCAGCTTTTAGAAATAAATCGGAATTTCATGTGTTTAACACATGTGGATCTCACTCTTGAATTGCAAAATATATGGGTTTGTTAGAGTCCACATTTTTTGGAAAATTCAGAATGAATTCCATATTGATAGAATTGATTTGCTCATCTTTAGTATCTATATTTATAAATATCTCCTTCTGCTTCATAGATCAATTTTCCACTATTTTTTGGTGGTAGCCTCAAACTGTTCAATCAGTAGTTTTTTGTAATAAGATTTTTATCTGTTCCTGTGCTTGCATCTCCACATGATGCTTCTCTGGAAAAGAGACATGCAAGCTCAGGAAACTGTATCATACCAGGAATCAAGCTCTTTCTGGGTAACTTCTCCTTAACAAAGCTGTGCAAAGACTTTGCTTGGCTGCCTGAGAGGCCTTGGTTGGGGTATTGTTTCTTTTTATGGAGGGCGCCGAGTATTGTAAACCAGTCAATGCTCCTTTTGGATTTCTGAAAAAAATCTATGAAAATTAGCACATTCTACATCTGGTGGCATCAGATGGACTTAGGAAAGCTATTCGGAATATCTTTCCCAGAAACCCAGAGGGGAGTTGCCTGGAGTACAATACCTGCACACGTACTACACATACCAGCCACTCTTCATAATGAGGAGTACACCCAATAAAGCATATATATTGCCCAGAAACCCAGAGGGACGTTGCCTGGCGTATAATACCTGCACACGTACTGTGCATACTAGCCGCTCTCCATAATGAGGAGTGCACCCAAACAAAGTATATATATTGCCCAGAAACCCAGAGGGGCGTTGCCTGGAGTACAATACCTGCACACGTACTACACATACCAGCCACTCTCCATAATGAGGAGTGCACCCAAACAAAGCATATATATTGCCCAGAAACCCAGAGGGGCGTTGCCGGGCGTATAATACCTGCACACATACTATGCATACTAGCCACTCTCCATAATGAGGAGTACCCCCCAGACAAAATATATACTGTATATTGCCCAGAAACCCAGAGTAGCATACTAGTCGCTCGCTCTACCTCCCTCTCCAGAAAGAGCTGAATCTCAAAATGTTCGCTGATCTCTAATACAGAATTAGGGTCCATTCACACGTCCGTTGTTTCTTTCCTGATCTGTTCCGTTTTTTGCTGAACAGATCTGGACCAGATCTGGACCCATTCATTTTCAATGGGTTCTGAAAAAAATCGGACAGCTCAATGTCTGATTTTTTTTCAGGACCCATTGAAAATGAATGGGTCCAGATCTGGTCCAGATCTGTTCCGCAAAAAACGGAACAGATCAGGAAAGAAAAAACGGACGTGTGAATGGACCCTTAAAGAGACAAGTTCAGGATCTCAGTAGAACGGCGGCACAGCACTTATCAGTATGTGGCGTCAGATATGGTGGTACGGTCTCCCCACATAAGATTCCAGTTACGTACCACCAGTTTATTTGCGTTGAAGACCCCCTGATAACAGGCGCCAGTGTTTAGAAGGACGATGCCAAGACCATGTCTCTGGTTCTCCTGCCACATCCCGATGTGTCTCTCAATGCTGCAGAAACAAAGTACGGCACTGTCATCGAGTTGTCTGTACTCAAGTCACATCCAGAGCTGCAGTCAATAGTCTACAAGATTTAATGTCCGCAAACAGGCTGTAGGAGTTTACATCTACCTGGTGCCCTCTGCCCATAAAATGGCACAATAAACCCTCTCTTTCATGTCTAAGCCTGTGTGTCAGTCTTCACCGCAACTCTAGTATTCTATTTATAAACCCGGAGGCTCAGGACGGCAGATGTTTATAGCATATCATCCGGTCACTCACTTGTCCGAGCTTTCCCAGACTCCATACCCCGACCTCTGGTCTCGCTCCCAGTTTCCAGTGTATTTCCAGGAGGTTGTGGTCGGTTCCTGCTTGTCCAAGATGCCAAATCCGTGCCGCATCCCGTCCTTAAAGTAACCTTTATACACTGACTCGTCCGCGTACCTGCGAAATACAGAAAAGGCGCGTGATCCAGGTCATACTGATGCACACCCCAGTGCTGAACCCTGACCTCAGTGCTGAACCCTGACCCCAGGTTTCCTGCAGACCATAATACAATATACTCAGAAGAACCCTATGTGTCGCACAAGAACCCATCTGGGGCCCAATCACCTGGTAGGGCCCCATCTCTGCCCCACATTACTTACTCACAGATTCCATATCCGTGCATGGCGCCATTCCTCCAGTGACTTTTATAACAGTCGTATCTGTCGCCGGAAGCGTCCGGGATCAGACAAATGCCAAAGCTGAAAGACAGTTACCTGGAGATTATAACCTTATAATGAACACTCTGATAGAAGAGAGATCAGGAGAAGGGGACCAGTGTCGGGGACCCCAACGATTTCAGGAGCCACAGGGCCCCGAATATGTTCATCCAAAAAAGGTAACAATGTCAGTGTTATGGGGGGGCGCTGCGGATGACACTGTTATGGGGGGGGCGCTGCGGATGACACTGTTATGGGGGGGCGCTGCGGATGACACTGTTATGGGGGGGGCGCTGCGGATGACACTGTTATGGGGGGGGCGCTGCGGATGACACTGTTATGGGGGGGGCGCTGCGGATGACACTGTTATGGGGGGCGCTGCGGATGACACTGTTATGGGGGGGGCGCTGCGGATGACACTGTTATGGGGGGGCGCTGCGGATGACACTGTTATGGGGGGCGCTGCGGATGACACTGTTATGGGGGGCGCTGCGGATGACACTGTTATGGGGGGGCGCTGCGGATGACACTGTTATGGGGGGGCGCTGCGGATGACACTGTTATGGGGGGGCGCTGCGGGTGACACTGTTATGGGGGGGCGCTGCGGATGACACTGTTATGGGGGGGCGCTGCGGATGACACTGTTATGGGGGGGCGCTGCGGATGACACTGTTATGGGGGGGCGCTGCGGATGACACTGTTATGGGGGGGCGCTGCGGATGACACTGTTATGGGGGGGCGCTGCGGATGACACTGTTATGGGGGGGGCGCTGCGGATGACACTGTTATGGGGGGGCGCTGCGGTTGACACTGTTATGGGGGGGCGCTGCGGATGACACTGTTATGGGGGGGCGCTGCGGATGACACTGTTATGGGGGGGCGCTGCGGATGACACTGTTATGGGGGGGCGCTGCGGATGACACTGTTATGGGGGGGCGCTGCGGATGACACTGTTATGGGGGGGCGCTGCGGATGACACTGTTATGGGGGGGCGCTGCGGATGACACTGTTATGGGGGGGCGCTGCGGATGACACTGTTATGGGGGGGCGCTGCGGATGACACTGTTATGGGGGGGCGCTGCGGATGACACTGTTATGGGGGGCGCTGCGGATGACACTGTTATGGGGGGGCGCTGCGGATGACACTGTTATGGGGGGGCGCTGCGGATGACACTGTTATGGGGGGGCGCTGCGGATGACACTGTTATGGGGGGGCGCTGCGGATGACACTGTTATGGGGGGGCGCTGCGGATGACACTGTTATGGGGGGGCGCTGCGGATGACACTGTTATGGGGGGGCGCTGCGGATGACACTGTTATGGGGGGGCGCTGCGGATGACACTGTTATGGGGGGGCGCTGCGGATGACACTGTTATGGGGGGGCGCTGCGGATGACACTGTTATGGGGGGGCGCTGCGGATGACACTGTTATGGGGGGGCGCTGCGGATGACACTGTTATGGGGGGGCGCTGCGGATGACACTGTTATGGGGGGGCGCTGCGGATGACACTGTTATGGGGGGGCGCTGCGGATGACACTGTTATGGGGGGGCGCTGCGGATGACACTGTTATGGGGGGGCGCTGCGGATGACACTGTTATGGGGGGGCGCTGCGGATGACACTGTTATGGGGGGGCGCTGCGGATGACACTGTTATGGGGGGGCGCTGCGGATGACACTGTTATGGGGGGGGCGCTGCGGATGACACTGTTATGGGGGGGCGCTGCGGATGACACTGTTATGGGGGGGCGCTGCGGATGACACTGTTATGGGGGGGCGCTGCGGATGACACTGTTATGGGGGGGCGCTGCGGATGACACTGTTATGGGGGGGCGCTGCGGATGACACTGTTATGGGGGGGCGCTGCGGATGACACTGTTATGGGGGGGCGCTGCGGATGACACTGTTATGGGGGGGCGCTGCGGATGACACTGTTATGGGGGGGCGCTGCGGATGACACTGTTATGGGGGGGCGCTGCGGATGACACTGTTATGGGGGGGCGCTGCGGATGACACTGTTATGGGGGGGGCGCTGCGGATGACACTGTTATGGGGGGGGCGCTGCGGATGACACTGTTATGGGGGGGCGCTGCGGATGACACTGTTATGGGGGGGCGCTGCGGATGACACTGTTATGGGGGGGCGCTGCGGATGACACTGTTATGGGGGGGCGCTGCGGATGACACTGTTATGGGGGGGCGCTGCGGATGACACTGTTATGGGGGGGCGCTGCGGATGACACTGTTATGGGGGGGCGCTGCGGATGACACTGTTATGGGGGGGCGCTGCGGATGACACTGTTATGGGGGGGCGCTGCGGATGACACTGTTATGGGGGGGCGCTGCGGATGACACTGTTATGGGGGGGCGCTGCGGATGACACTGTTATGGGGGGGCGCTGCGGATGACACTGTTATGGGGGGGCGCTGCGGATGACACTGTTATGGGGGGGCGCTGCGGATGACACTGTTATGGGGGGGCGCTGCGGATGACACTGTTATGGGGGGGCGCTGCGGATGACACTGTTATGGGGGGGCGCTGCGGATGACACTGTTATGGGGGGGCGCTGCGGATGACACTGTTATGGGGGGGCGCTGCGGATGACACTGTTATGGGGGGGCGCTGCGGATGACACTGTTATGGGGGGGCGCTGCGGATGACACTGTTATGGGGGGGCGCTGCGGATGACACTGTTATGGGGGGGCGCTGCGGATGACACTGTTATGGGGGGGCGCTGCGGATGACACTGTTATGGGGGGGCGCTGCGGATGACACTGTTATGGGGGGGCGCTGCGGATGACACTGTTATGGGGGGGCGCTGCGGATGACACTGTTATGGGGGGGCGCTGCGGATGACACTGTTATGGGGGGCGCTGCGGGTGACACTGTTATGGGGGGGCGCTGCGGATGACACTGTTATGGGGGGGCGCTGCGGATGACACTGTTATGGGGGGGCGCTGCGGATGACACTGTTATGGGGGGGCGCTGCGGATGACACTGTTATGGGGGGGCGCTGCGGATGACACTGTTATGGGGGGGCGCTGCGGATGACACTGTTATGGGGGGGCGCTGCGGATGACACTGTTATGGGGGGGCGCTGCGGATGACACTGTTATGGGGGGGCGCTGCGGATGACACTGTTATGGGGGGGCGCTGCGGATGACACTGTTATGGGGGGGCGCTGCGGATGACACTGTTATGGGGGGGCGCTGCGGATGACACTGTTATGGGGGGGCGCTGCGGATGACACTGTTATGGGGGGCGCTGCGGATGACACTGTTATGGGGGGCGCTGCGGATGACACTGTTATGGGGGGCGCTGCGGATGACACTGTTATGGGGGGCGCTGCGGATGACACTGTTACTGGGCGGGCGCTGCGGATGACACTGTTAGGGGGGGCGCTGCGGATGACACTGTTATGGGGGGCGCTGCGGATGACACTGTTATGGGCGGGCGCTGCGGATGACACTGTTATGGGGGGCGCTGCGGAGACACTGTTATGGGGGGATCTGCGGATGACACTGTTATGGGGGATCTGCGGATGACACTGTTATAGGGGATCTGCGGATGACACTGTTATAGGGGATCTGCGGATGACACTGTTATAGGGGATCTGCGGATGACACTGTTATAGGGGATCTGCGGATGACACTGTTATGGGGATCTGCGGATGACACTGTTATGGGATCTGCGGATGACACTGTTATGGGGGGCGCTGTGGGTGACACTGTTATGGGGGCGCTGTGGGTGACACTTATGGGGGCGCTGTGGGTGACACTGTTATGGGGGCGCTGTGGGTGACACTTATGGGGGCGCTGTGGGTGACACTTATGGGGGCGCTGTGGGTGACACTTATGGGGGCACTGTGGATGTCACTGTTATGGGGGGCACTGCGGATGACACTGTTATGGGGGGCGCTGCGGATGACACTGTTATGGGGGCGCTGTGGGTGACACTTATGGGGGCGCTGTGGGTGACACTTATGGGGGCGCTGTGGGTGACACTTATGGGGGCGCTGTGGGTGACACTGTTATGGGGGCGCTGTGGGTGACACTTATGGGGGCACTGTGGATGTCACTGTTATGGGGGGCGCTGTGGAGGTCACTGTATGGCCGCCGTCTCTCACCCGTCTTCTTGTCCATATTTGAAATCCCCCACGTGATTGCGTCCATTTGGCCATTTCAGCGTTCCTCTGCGGGGGAGGGGAGAGGGGTGTGAGTTTCATTATTTTGCTTTTCTTCCCTGTAGATATTTGAGGTTGGGGTGACAACCATCACGGCCCTCATTGCTGCTCCTTAGAAGAGTTGTCGCCCGTCTTTCCCAGACTCCCCGTTGTACGGTATACCGTATATCCTTTGCTTATTGTATAAATCAGCAGATAAGGAATCGGGGAAAGCCGGGTGACAACCTCCTCAGGAGTGGTAACGGCGGCCATATTAGTTGTCAGCCAGCTTTTCCACAAACATCTCCCTATTTCGGGGGCGTCCCGCACATGTCACACACAGAGCAGTCACTCACTTGCCATGCGGCTTGCCCCAGGACATGTCGCCCTCGTACACGGCGTTCTTAAACCTGCCCTCGCCCCTGTACGTGTACTTAGACAGCCGAGAGGTCGGGGGGTCACTGGAGTCTCCCGCCTTCCCCCATAAAGGAAAATCCCGCTCCCCCTCCAGACGCTGCCGGATCAGCTGGTTCATCTTCCAGGACCACAGCACCTAGAACCCAGAGCAGCAGATTGAGCAGGAATTAGAGGATCTGGCGCCATTCTGTCTCTTTAAGACAATCTAGCGCAGATAATTTTCACCATTATGTTAGGTGCCTCCTTGCTGACAAACATGATACCAAAGGTATCATTATCACTGCTTGCAGTCAGTGAATGGAAACATTCTTGAGGCTGAAGAGCTGTTCTTACAGTTTACCAGTACAGAAAATCCTCAGCGAGATCTCTTCTGACCGGACTACAGGTTAATAGCACTTACCTACATGAAGACATAGTAACAAACCCTCAACTGTGAAGACATGCTTCTAAATGAAAGTTCCAATTATTTCACAGCAAGCAGTGATCTTAAAAATGGTCATTTTTAGTTTAATCCTCTGTACACATAAATCTCTTTCATCTTAACAGTTTGTTACAATGTATCAGTCCGGAGTCTGGTCTCTCTATCTCACAGAAGATTGTCTAGACTGGACACAACTGTAACAAACCCTCAGCTTTGTGAAGATTAAGGTCAGGGGAGTTTTTAGTTTCTGGATGTTAAGAAAAATGTAAATCGTTGATATCAAACAGAGAAATTGTGAGGAATTCAACTTTTTATGATCTGTTGCATCACCTGATGTGGCTTCTCCCGCGTGGAAAGGAAGAGCTCCTCTTCTGGGGTCACTATACGAAGCAGGTGGCTGCAACAGAGAAGGAACGTCAGGTCCATCACCGAGGACAAGTACTGGTGAGCAGGCATGAGAGACACAACAGAGGATATCCGACTACTCCCACCCAGAAATGGCGGATAACAGGGAGCAATAGACTGTATTCTCCTGTCCTACAGTCATCCTTCCCCCTGAAATGGCTGATAACAGGGGGCAATAGACTGTATTCTCCTGTCCTACAGTCATCCTCTCCCCTGAAATGGCTGATAACAGGGGGCAATAGACTGTATTCTCCTGTCCTACAGTCATCCTCTCCCCTGAAATGGCTGATAACAGGGGCAATAGACTGTATTCTCCTGTCCTATAGTCATCCTCTCCCCTGAAATGGCTGATAACAGGGGGCAATAGACTGTATTCTCCTGTCCTACAGTCATCCTCTCCCCTGAAATGTCTGATAACAGGGAGCAATAGACTGTATTCTCCTGTCCTACAGTCATCCTCCCCCCTGAAATGGCTGATAACAAGGAGCAATAGACTGTATTCTCCTGTCCTACAGTCATCCTCCCCCCTGAAATGGCTGATAACAGGGGGCAATAGACTGTATTCTCCTGTCCTACAGTCATCCTCTCCCTGAAATGGCTGATAACTGGGGGCAATAGACTGTATTCTCCTGTCCTACAGTCATCCTCTCCCCTGAAATGGCTGATAACAGAGGGCAATAGACTGTATTCTCCTGTCCTACAGTCATCCTCTCCCCTGAAATGGCTGATAACAGGGAGTAATAGACTGTATTCTCCTGTCCTACAGTCATCCTCTCCCCTGAAATGGCTGATAACAGGGAGTAATAGACTGTATTCTCCTGTCCTACAGTCATCCTCTCCCCTGAAATGGCTGATAACAGGGGCAATAGATTGTATTCTCCTGTCCTACAGTCATCCTCTCCCCTGAAATGGCTGATAACAGGGGGCAATAGACTGTATTCCTCCTGTCCTACAGTCATCCTCTCCCCTGAAATGGCTGATAACAGGGAGCAATAGACTGTATTCTCCTGTCCTACAGTCATCCTCTCCCCTGAAATAGCTGATAACAGGGGGCAATAGACTGTATTCTCCTGTCCTACAGTCATCCTCTCCCCTGAAATGGCTGATAACAGGGGGCAATAGACTGTATTCTCCTGTCCTACAGTCATCCTCTCCCCTGAAATGGCTGATAACAGGGGGCAATACTGTATTCTCCTGTCCTACAGTCATCCTCTCCCCTGACATGGCTGATAACAATAGACTGTATTCTCCTGTCCTACAGTCGTCCTCCCCCCTGAAATGGCTGATAACAGGGGGCAATAGACTGTATTCTCCTGTCCTACAGTCATCCTCTCCCCTGACACAGCTGATAACAGGAGGCAATAGACTGTATTCTCCTGTCCTACAGTCATCCTCTCCCCTGAAATGGCTGATAACAGGGAGCAATAGACTGTATTCTCTGTCCTACAGTCATCCTCTCCCCTGAAATGGCTGATAACAGGGGGCAATAGACTGTATTCTCCTGTCCTACAGTCATCCTCTCCCCTGAAATGGCTGATAACAGGGGGCAATAGACTGTATTCTCCTGTCCTACAGTCATCCTCTCCCCTGAAATGTCTGATAACAGGAGCAATAGACTGTATTCTCCTGTCCTACAGTCATCCTCTCCCCTGAAATGGCTGATAACAGGGGGCAATAGACTGTATTCTCCTGTCCTACAGTCATCCTCTCCCCTGAAATGGCTGATAACAGGGGGCAATAGACTGTATTCTCCTGTCCTACAGTCATCCTCTCCCCTGAAATGGCTGATAACAGGGGACAATAGACTGTATTCTCCTGTCCTACAGTCATCCTCTCCCCTGAAATGGCTGATAACAGGAGCAATAGACTGTATTCTCCTGTCCTACAGTCATCCTCTCCCCTGAAATGGCTGATAACAGGGAGCAATAGACTGTATTCTCCTGTCCTACAGTCATCCTCTCCCCTGAAATGGCTGATAACAGGGGGCAATAGACTGTATTCTCCTGTCCTACAGTCATCCTCTCCTCTGAAATGGCTGATAACAGGGGGCAATAGACTGTATTCTCCTGTCCTACAGTCATCCTCTCCCTGAAATGGCTGATAACAGGGGGCAATAGACTGTATTCTCCTGTCCTACAGTCATCCTCTCCCCTGAAATGTCTGATAACAGGGGCAATAGACTGTATTCTCCTGTCCTACAGTCATCCTCTCCCCTGAAATGTCTGATAACAGGGAGCAATAGATTGTATTCTCCTGTCCTACAGTCATCCTCTCCCCTGAAATGGCTGATAACAGGAGGCAATAGATTGTATTCTCCTGTCCTACAGTCATCCTCTCCCCTGAAATGTCTGATAACAGGGGGCAATAGACTGTATTCTCCTGTCCTGCAGTCATCCTCTCCCCTGAAATGTCTGATAACAGGGGGCAATAGACTGTATTCTCCTGTCCTACAGTCATCCTCTCCCATGAAATGGCTGATAACAGGGGCAATAGACTGTATTCTCCTGTCCTACAGTCATCCTCTCCCCTGAAATGGCTGATAACAGGGGGCAATAGACTGTATTCTCCTGTCCTACAGTCATCCTCTCCCCTGAAATGGCTGATAACAGGGGGGCAATAGACTGTATTCTCCTGTCCTACAGTCATCCTCTCCCCTGAAATGGCTGATAACAGGGGGCAATAGACTGTATTCTCCTGTCCTACAGTCATCCTCTCCCCTGAAATGGCTGATAACAGGGGGCAATAGACTGTATTCTCCTGTCCTACAGTCATCCTCTCCCTGAAATGGCTGATAACAGGGGGCAATAGACTGTATTCTCCTGTCCTACAGTCATCCTCTCCCCTGAAATGGCTGATAACAGGGGGCAATAGACTGTATTCTCCTGTCCTACAGTCATCCTCTCCCCTGAAATGGCTGATAACAGGGGCAATAGACTGTATTCTCCTGTCCTACAGTCATCCTCTCCCCTGAAATGGCTGATAACAGGGAGCAATAGATTGTATTCTCCTGTCCTACAGTCATCCTCTCCCCTGAAATGGCTGATAACAGGAGGCAATAGACTGTATTCTCCTGTCCTACAGTCATCCTCTCCCCTGAAATGGCTGATAACAGGGGGCAATAGACTGTATTCTCCTGTCCTACAGTCATCCTCTCCCCTGAAATGGCTGATAACAGGAGGCAATAGACTGTATTCTCCTGTCCTACAGTCATCCTCTCCCCTGAAATGGCTGATAACAGGGGGCAATAGACTGTATTCTCCTGTCCTACAGTCATCCTCTCCCCTGAAATGGCTGATAACAGGGGGCAATAGACTGTATTCTCCTGTCCTACAGTCATCCTCTCCCCTGAAATGGCTGATAACAGGGAGCAATAGACTGTATTCTCCTGTCCTACAGTCATCCTCTCCCTGAAATGGCTGATAACAGGGGCAATAGACTGTATTCTCCTGTCCTACAGTCATCCTCTCCCCTGAAATGGCTGATAACAGGGGCAATAGACTGTATTCTCCTGTCCTACAGTCATCCTCTCCCCTGAAATGGCTGATAACAGGGGGCAATAGACTGTATTCTCCTGTCCTACAGTCATCCTCTCCCCTGAAATGGCTGATAACAGGGGGCAATAGACTGTATTCTCCTGTCCTACAGTCATCCTCTCCCTGAAATGGCTGATAACAGGGGGCAATAGACTGTATTCTCCTGTCCTACAGTCATCCTCTCCCCTGAAATGGCTGATAACAGGGGGCAATAGACTGTATTCTCCTGTCCTACAGTCATCCTCTCCCCTGAAATGGCTGATAACAGGGGCAATAGACTGTATTCTCCTGTCCTACAGTCATCCTCTCCCCTGAAATGGCTGATAACAGGGGGCAATAGACTGTATTCTCCTGTCCTACAGTCATCCTCTCCCCTGAAATGGCTGATAACAGGGGGCAATAGATTGTATTCTCCTGTCCTACAGTCATCCTCTCCCCTGAAATGGCTGATAACAGGGGGCAATAGACTGTATTCTCCTGTCCTACAGTCATCCTCTCCCCTGAAATGGCTGATAACAGGGGCAATAGACTGTATTCTCCTGTCCTACAGTCATCCTCTCCCCCTGAAATGGCTGATAACAGGGAGCAATAGACTGTATTCTCCTGTCCTACAGTCATCCTCTCCCCTGAAATGGCTGATAACAGGGGGCAATAGACTGTATTCTCCTGTCCTACAGTCATCCTCTCCCCTGAAATGGCTGATAACAGGAGGCAATAGACTGTATTCTCCTGTCCTACAGTCATCCTCTCCTCTGAAATGGCTGATAACAGGGAGCAATAGACTGTATTCTCCTGTCCTACAGTCATCCTCCCCCTGAAATGGCTGATAACAGGGGCAATAGACTGTATTCTCCTGTCCTACAGTCATCCTCTCCCCTGAAATGGCTGATAACAGGAGGCAATAGATCTGTATTCTCCTGTCCTACAGTCATCCTCTCCCCTGAAATGGCTGATAACAGGGAGCAATAGACTGTATTCTCCTGTCCTACAGTCATCCTTCTCCTCTGAAATGGCTGATAACAGGGGGCAATAGATTGTATTCTCCTGTCCTACAGTCATCCTCTCCCCTGAAATGGCTGATAACAGGGGGCAATAGACTATATTCTCCTGTCCTACAGTCATCCTCTCCCCTGAAATGTCTGATAACAGGAGGCAATAGATTGTATTCTCCTGTCCTACAGTCATCCTCTGCCCTGAAATGGCTGATAACAGGGGACAATAGACTGTATTCTCCTGTCCTACAGTCATCCTCTGCCCTGAAATGGCTGATAACAGGGGGCAATAGACTGTATTCTCCTGTCCTACAGTCATCATCTCCCCTGAAATGGCTGATAACAGGGGGCAATAGACTGTATTCTCCTGTCCTACAGTCATCCTCTCCCCTGAAATGGCTGATAACAGGGAGCAATAGACTGTATTCTCCTGTCCTACAGTCATCATCTCCCCTGAAATGGCTGATAACAGGGGGCAATAGACTGTATTCTCCTGTCCTACAGTCATCCTCTCCCCTGAAATGGCTGATAACAGGGGGCAATAGACTGTATTCTCCTGTCCTACAGTCATCCTCTCCTCTGAAATGGCTGATAACAGGGGGCAATAGACTGTATTCTCCTGTCCTACAGTCATCCTCTCCCCTGAAATGGCTGATAACAGGGGGCAATAGACTGTATTCTCCTGTCCTACAGGCATCCTCTCCCCTGAAATGGCTGATAACAGGGGGCAATAGACTGTATTCTCCTGTCCTACAGTCATCCTCTCCCTGAAAGTGGCTGATAACAGGGGGCAATAGACTGTATTCTCCTGTCCTACAGTCATCCTCTCCTCTGAAATGGCTGATATCAGGGGGCAATAGTCTGTATTCTCCTGTCCTACAGTCATCCTCTCCCCTGAAATGGCTGATAACAGGGAGCAATAGACTGTATTCTCCTGTCCTACAGTCATCCTCTCCCCTGAAATGGCTGATAACAGGGGGCAATAGACTGTATTCTCCTGTCCTACAGTCATCCTCTCCCCTGAAATGGCTGATAACAGGAGGCAATAGACTGTATTCTCCTGTCCTACAGTCATCCTCTCCCCTGAAATGGCTGATAACAGGGGGCAATAGACTGTATTCTCCTGTCCTACAGTCATCCTCTCCCCTGAAATGTCTGATAACAGGGAGCAATAGACTGTATTCTCCTGTCCTACAGTCATCCTCTCCCCTGAAATGGCTGATAACAGGGAGCAATAGACTGTATTCTCCTGTCCTACAGTCATCCTCTCCCCTGAAATGTCTGATAACAGGGAGCAATAGACTGTATTCTCCTGTCCTACAGTCATCCTCTCCCCTGAAATGTCTGATAACAGGGAGCAATAGACTGTATTCTCCTGTCCTACAGTCATCCTCTCCCCTGAAATGGCTGATAACAGGCAGCAATAGATTGTATTCTCCTGTCCTACAGTCATCCTCTCCCCTGAAATGGCTGATAACAGGGGGCAATAGACTGTATTCTCCTGTCCTACAGTCATCCTCTCCCCTGAAATGGCTGATAACAGGGGCAATAGACTGTATTCTCCTGTCCTACAGTCATCCTCTCCCCTGAAATGGCTGATAACAGGGGCAATAGACTGTATTCTCCTGTCCTACAGTCATCCTCTCCCCTGAAATGTCTGATAACAGGGGCAATAGACTGTATTCTCCTGTCCTACAGTCATCCTCTCCCCTGAAATGGCTGATAACAGGGAGCAATAGATTGTATTCTCCTGTCCTACAGTCATCCTCTCCCCTGAAATGTCTGATAACAGGGAGCAATAGACTGTATTCTCCTGTCCTACAGTCATCCTCTCCCCTGAAATGGCTGATAACAGGGGGCAATAGACTGTATTCTCCTACCCCTTTAATAACTATAATAACTGCGGTACACTGTGCGGCACGTTACCTGCTCAGTTCAGACTTCTGCCTCGTGTTCGTGTCCACCCAGACGGTCTGCAGGTCACAGATATGAGGGTCGTTCCTCTTTAAACAAAGACAAGAAAGCCTTTCATCAGATGCAGACATTTGCCTTGAATTCCCAGAATCCTCAGCGGCTGCAGTCATGTGCTGTTATCACGTATGTATCGGGATTGTTACTGTTGTATTTTGCACTCCATGATTTGGCCAGTAGATGTTAACACACAGCATGATGGGATATGTCCTCTGTGCTTTACACTACGGGTACGTTCACACGGCTAAAATCCGCCACTGATTCAGCAGTGGAAAACCGGCGAGATTACTCCGATAAAGCAGATTTAAATGGATTTCATAGAAGTCAATGGGGAAGCAGAAACCTCAACCAAAAACTCTTCCAAAACCGCCACCAATTTATAATCCTGCCACCAAACCCTCCTTTGTGGAGCTATTGAGCCACTGCTGACTTTTCTGCCGTGGATTTAGTGGTGTGAATATACCCTAAGGCCCTTCTATTATCCCGGTGATTGCTGTGATCTGATCCAGCTTGGATGCTGCACATAGAATGTCTGCAGATACAATGTAACAACTGCTGGTAATCATTATAACAATGTATCACATGGGAGAGCTGTGTGTGCTCAGCCACCTGCAGGAAGACCAGCAGATCATTGAAGAGCAGGACTCGGTCGTATCTGCCGGGCGTCACCGTCACTGCAACGTTTTTACTGTCTTCTTGTAGTCGGCGGTCGGGGGTACAAAGAGCGGCCTGTGATACAGAGGATACAACGTGTCAGCCAATCACAGTGACCGCATTATACACAGTCACACACACCATACACAGTACACCGCTACAACATACACAGTACACACACACACACACACCATACACAGTACAGCGCTACCACATACACACCATACACAGTACACACACACACACCATACACAGTACAGCGCTACCACATACACAGTACACACACACCATACACAGTACAGCGCTACCACATACATAGTACACACACACACACCATACACAGTACACACACACACCATACACAGTACAGCGCTACCACATACACAGTACACCGCTACCACATACACAGTACACACACACCATACACAGTACACCGCTACCACATACACAGTACACACACACCATACACAGTACACCGCTACCACATACACAGTACACACACACCATACACAGTACACCGCTACAACATACACACCATACACAGTACACACACACACCATACACAGTACAGCGCTACCACATACACATACACAGTACAGCGCTACCACATACATAGTACACACACACACCATACACAGTACAGCGCTACCACATACACAGTACACACACACACCATACACAGTACACACACACACACACCATACACAGTACAGCGCTACCACATACACAGTACACACACACCGCTACCACATACACAGTACACACACACACCATACACAGTACAGCGCTACCACATACATAGTACACACACACACACCATACACAGTACAGCGCTACCACATACATAGTACACACACACACACCATACACAGTACAGCGCTACCACATACACAGTACACACACACCATACACAGTACAGCGCTACCACATACATAGTACACACACACCATACACAGTACAGCGCTACCACACACACACACCATACACAGTACAGCGCTACCACATACACAGTACACACACCATACACAGTACACACACACCATACACAGTACACACACACCATACACAGTACACACACCGCTACCACATACACAGTACACACACACCGCTACCACATACACAGTACACACACACACACCATACACAGTACAGCGCTACCACATACATAGTACACACACACACCATACACAGTACAGCGCTCATCACATACACCAGTACCACACCACACCATACACAGTACAGCGCTACCACATACATAGTACACACACACCATACACAGTACAGCGCTACCACACACACACACCATACACAGTACACACACACACCACATACACAGTACACACACACCATACACAGTACAGCGCTACCACACACACACACCATACACAGTACACACACACCATACACAGTACACACACCGCTACCACATACACAGTACACACACAGTACACACACACACACCATACACAGTACACACCATACACAGGACACACACCATACACAGTACATACACAGTACAGCGCTACCACATACACAGTACACACACCATACACAGTACAGCGCTACCACATACACAGTACACACACACACCATACACAGTACACACACACACCATACACAGTACACACACACCCCATACACAGTACACACACACCATACACAGTACACACCATACACACATACCATACACAGTACACACACACCATACACAGTACACACACACCATACACAGTACACACACACCATACACAGTACACACACACCATACACAGTACACACACACCATACACAGTACACACCATACACACATACCATACACAGTACACACACACCATACACAGTACACACACACACACCATACACAGTACACACACACACACCACACACACAGTACACACACACACCCCATACACAGTACACACACACACAGTACACACACACACACCATACACAGTACACACACACACACACACAGTACACACACACACACCATACACAGTACACACACACACACCATACACAGTACACACACACACACACACACACACACACACACCATACACAGTACACACACACACACCATACACAGTACACACACACACACCATACACAGTACACACACACCATACACAGTACACACACACACACCATACACAGTACACACACACACACCATACACAGTACACACACACCATACACAGTACACACACACACACCATACACAGTACACACACACACCATACACAGTACACACACACACAGTACACACACACACCATACACAGTACACACACACCCCATACACAGTACACACACACACACCATACACAGTACACACACACACACACACACACCATACACAGTCCACACCCCATACACAGTACACACACACACACCATACACGCACAGTACACATCCGTCAGTAGGTGTCCCAGTACCCTCCACTCCCACTTACCACCAGTTTGCTGGACATGGAGCTCCAGAGCAGTTTGGTCTGAGAGGCTTCGTCCAGCGCCTGACTGATGAATGTCTGTAATCTCTCAAACG
The DNA here is from genome assembly GCF_905171765.1 of Bufo bufo. Classification (NCBI taxonomy): domain Eukaryota; kingdom Metazoa; phylum Chordata; class Amphibia; order Anura; family Bufonidae; genus Bufo; species Bufo bufo. The sequence goes on along the minus strand of NC_053393.1, from coordinate 554,292,004 downwards.
CAGCGATGGAGTCTGCAAGAGACGCGTCCTGTGCGAGAGAGACCAGATGTGTAATAGACTGCGTGTATAACCTGCGGGGAGGGGGGACCCCAGAGTATAGGACTGGTCTGTAGACTGCCACCATGTGTTATACTCTTGTCACATCCAGAGCTGCAGTCACGATTGTGTTGGTTTACTGCTAGTTGGCACTTTGTAGCGGCTCATATCTCCCCGCTAGTGCCTGCTCAGTGTCTCAGTTATCTTATTCTCTAGTCACATCCAGAGCTGCAGTAAGAATTCCCAGACTACAAAAGCTCATATCGCTCTGCTGTTCCGAGCTGAGACCATGGGCTCATGCGGGGATCCGGCCGGGGTCCAGTTAGGCCTCATGCAGGCGGCCATATCCCATTTTCTGTCCACAGATCCTTGTGAAATGGGAGGTAACAGGTTGTATGATCGCCTTCAATCACATAAAAGAGTTACGAGTACAGCTTTGGGTGTGACTGGAGTATAAAACATGATATAGTTTATTTAGCATGGAGATGTATGGTCCTGCAGGCAAAAACCTAACAGGACATTAGCAGAACTGTGATATCAGCTTTGGGTGCAACTAGAGTATAGGATATAACTCGAGGTGGCAGCGGGCAGAGGTGACATCTTCTGCTAACAGGACTATGAATGCAGCTTTGTTTGTAAGTAGAGTATTTGTAACTAAATCGGTGATTCAACAGGGGCAGCAGGAAGATGTGACCATCTGCAGTCCTTGTGCTAACAGGACATCTGCAAAATAGTAACTACAGCTCTGGATGTGACTAGAGTAGAAGAGCTGATATGACTCAAGATCAGAACTGTCTGTGTAATACGCTGTACCTTTAAGGGTGTCAGCCGCGATAGAAGTAGTGAATACTGCTGTACGTGATTCCTGAACGGCTCCATCAAGACCCTCTGCAGCAGCACGTGGATGGGGGGCTCCGATCGCTCCCCAATCAGCTGCAAGAGGAGTTTCCTGTTCTCCTTCCAGTAGCTGCTGCAGAAAACAGAGAGAATTCAGGGAAGATAGAAAAACGGAAAATCAGCAGCGTTACTGAGGGAGAAAAGTGGCGGCAAACACCCAGCTTTCCAGGAGGCTGCAGGACAGAGCTGGGCAGACATGGAGACTGGGAAAGCTGGTAACGTCCTCTAAGGGAGCAGGAATGGGGACCACCCAGCTCTCCAGGTGACATCCCCTATGGTAGCAGCAGTAGAGGCCTGAGAGGGTTAATCTCATCCAGCTGTAACAGGTGACACCCAGCTTTCCCAGGATGAGATATCTGCCCATTCCTGCAGTGACATTTACTCCCCTCAGTTGGCAGATTTGGCGTTCACGACTTTGGGAAAGCTGGGTGACGGTGGCGGGCTGGTACAGGTGGTGCCGCGGGGTGGTACAGGTGGTGCTGCGGGCTGGTACTGGTGGTGGCGCGGGGGCTATACCGGTGGTGCCGCGGGCTGGTACCGGTGGTGCCGCGGGCTGGTACCGGTGGTGCCTCGGGCTGGTACCGGTGGTGCCTCGGGCTGGTACCGGTGGTGCCTCGGGCTGGTACCGGTGGTGCCTCGGGCTGGTACCGGTGGTGCCTCGGGGGCTATACTGGTGGTGCCTCGGGCTGGTACCGGTGGTGTCGCGGGGTGGTACCGGTGGTGCCGCGGGGGCTTTACTGGTGGTACTGCGGGCTGGTACAGGTGGTGGTACCGCAGGGTGGTACCAGTGGTGCCGCGGGGGTGGTGCTGCTTTCTTACCTCGATTGTTTGGCCGATCTTTCGAATCCTTTCATCACCAGAAAATCTGTGAATGCGGAAACGTATCTGCAAGAAGGACAAAGACTGCTAATGATGGGCAGGGTCCTCATATTAAATACTCTGTGCTGCTGTGAGCCTCTGGAAAACTCCAAACATCACAAAGCTACATTTCTCTTTAAAGGGCTAGACTTATGTAAAGATATCTCTGCTTGCTGTCAGTGACCGAACACCCAGAGGTGGTTGCTGTGGTATGCAGTCTAGACGTCTGCAGTACAAATCTCTCCTGTCCTGATAGTTTGTTACAATGCGTCAGTCTGGAGTCAGGGATATTTACACCAGGGAGGATTCTGTAGACTGATACATTGTAACAACCCCTCAGCTGTGTTATGGTGGAGGCAGAGGCTTGCATTTTCAGTGCATAAAGGATTATTCAGAGCAGAAGTGCATGTGTACTGGTGTATACTGGTGTGTGCTGGTGTATACTGGTGTGTGCTAGTGTATACTGGTGTGTGCTAGTGTATACTGGTGTGTGCTGGTGTGTGCTGGTGTGTGCTGGTGTGTGCTGGTGTGTGCTGGTGTGTGCTGGTGTGTACTGGTGTGTGCTGGTGTGTACTGGTGTGTGCTGGTGTGTACTGGTGTATACTGGTGTGTGCTGGTGTATACTGGTGTGTACTGGTGTGTGCTAGTGTATACTGGTGTGTGCTAGTGTATACTGGTGTGTGCTGGTGTGTACTGGTGTGTGCTGGTGTGTACTGGTGTGTGCTGGTGTATACTGGTGTGTGCTAGTGTATACTGGTGTGTGCTGGTGTATACTGGTGTGTGCTAGTGTATACTGGTGTGTGCTAGTGTATACTGGTGTATACTGGTGTGTGCTGGTGTATACTGGTGTGTGCTGGTGTATACTGGTGTGTGCTGGTGTATACTGGTGTGTGCTGGTGTATACTGGTGTGTGCTAGTGTATACTGGTGTGTGCTAGTGTATACTGGTGTGTGCTGGTGTATACTGGTGTGTGCTGGTGTATAATGGTGTGTGCTGGTGTATACTGGTGTGTGCTGGTGTATACTGGTGTGTGCTAGTGTATACTGGTGTGTGCTAGTGTATACTGGTGTGTGCTAGTGTATACTGGTGTGTGCTAGTGTATAATGGTGTGTGCTAGTGTATACTGGTGTGTGCTAGTGTATACTGGTGTGTACTGGTGTATACCGGCGTGTACTGGTGTGTACTGGTGTATGTTGGTGACAACTAGAGATGAGTGAATTTCATATTTTGAAATTCGTTCACGCTTCATTTGGTGGTAAAAGCAGAATTGCGTTATGGATTCTGTTACCACGGACCAGAACGCGATTCTATGACGGAATGCCTTTAGAGGACTCCCCTACAAACGGATCCGTTTTGCAGCCCATAGACTTCTAAGTCCTCTCCTGCCTCTAAAGACATTCCGTCATAGAATTGCGTCATGGTCCGTGGTAACAGAATCCATAGCGCAATTCTGCTTTTACCACCAAATGAAGCGTGAACGAATTTCAAAATATGAAATTCGCTCATCTCTAGTGACAACTTTCGTGGGGTAATATGATTTTTTACTGGTTGTCACCCAGCTTTCCCAGAACTCAACTGAATTTAAAAGCTTGAATGAAGTGCAGTAAACTGGACGCTGCGGACGTAGGGGTGCCCCAAATCATGTGACCCCGCAGCATGTGACAGGGGAGGCATCTGCGGAATGTGACCGACACCAGCTGCGCTATTTATAGGGAGGGAAGTGGGCGAAGGGTATCCAGAGACGGCGTATCTAATCCTGTCCTCTGTGATACAGTCTGCTGAGCTGTGTATCTAATCCTGTCCTCTGTGATACTGTCTGCTGAGCTGTGTATCTAATCCTATCCTGTGTGATACTGTCTGCTGAGCTGTGTATCTAATCCTATCCTGTGTGATACTGTCTGCTGAGCTGTGTATCTAATACTATCCTGTGTGATACTGTCTGCTGGGCTGTGTATCTAATCCTATCCTGTGTGATACTGCCTGCTGAGCTGTGTATCTAATCCTGTCCTGTGTGATACTGTCTGCTGAGCTGTGTATCTAATCCTATCCTGTGTGATATTGTCTGCTGAGCTGTGTATCTAATCCTATCCCGTGTGATACTGTCTGCTGAGCTGTGTATCTAATCCTGTCCTGTGTGATACTGTCTGCTGAGCTGTGTATCTAATCCTATCCTGTGTGATACTGTCTGCTGAGCTGTGTATCTAATCCTATCCTGTGTGATACTGTCTGCTGAGCTGTGTATCTAATCCTATCCTGTGTGATACTGTCTGCTGAGCTGTGTATCTAATCCTATCCTGTGTGATACTGTCTGCTGAGCTGTGTATCTAATCCTATCCTGTGTGATACTGTCTGCTGAGCTGTGTATCTAATCCTATCCTGTGTGATACTGTCTGCTGAGCTGTGTATCTAATCCTATCCTGTGTGATACTGTCTGCTGAGCTGTGTATCTAATCCTATCCTGTGTGATACTGTCTGCTGAGCTGTGCATCTAATCCTGTCCTCTGTGATACTGTCTGCTGAGCTGTGTATCTAATCCTATCCTGTGTGATACTGTCTGCTGAGCTGTGTATCTAATCCTATCCTGTGTGATACTGTCTGCTGAGCTGTGCATCTAATCCTGTCCTCTGTGATACTGTCTGCTGAGCTGTGTATCTAATCCTATCCTGTGTGATACTGTCTGCTGAGCTGTGTATCTAATCCTATCCTGTGTGATACTGTCTGCTGAGCTGTGTATCTAATCCTATCCCGTGTGATACTGTCTGCTGAGCTGTGTATCTAATCCTATCCCGTGTGATACTGTCTGCTGAGCTGTGTATCTAATCCTGTCCCGTGTGATACTGTCTGCTGAGCTGTGTATCTAATCCTATCCTGTGTGATACTGTCTGCTGAGCCGTGTATCTAATCCTATCCTGTGTGATACTGTCTGCTGAGCTGTGTATCTAATCCTCTCCTGTGTGATACTGTCTGCTGAGCTGTGTATCTAATCCTATCCTGTGTGATACAGTCTGCTGAGCTGTGTATCTAATCCTCTCCTGTGTGATACTGTCTGCTGAGCTGTGTATCTAATCCTATCCTGTGTGATACTGTCTGCTGAGCTGTGTATCTCATCCTATCCTGTGTGATACTGTCTGCTGAGCTGTGTATCTAATCCTATCCTGTGTGATACTGTCTGCTGAGCTGTGTATCTAATCCTATCCTGTGTGATACTGTCTGCTGAGCTGTGTATCTAATCCTATCCTGTGTGATACTGTCTGCTGAGCTGTGTATCTAATCCTATCCTGTGTGATACTGTCTGCTGAGCTGTGTATCTAATACTATCCTGTGTGATACTGTCTGCTGGGCTGTGTATCTAATCCTATCCTGTGTGATACTGCCTGCTGAGCTGTGTATCTAATCCTATCCTGTGTGATACTGTCTGCTGAGCTGTGTATCTAATCCTCTCCTGTGTGATACTGTCTGCTGAGCTGTGTATCTAATCCTATCCCGTGTGATACTGTCTGCTGAGCTGTGTATCTAATCCTGTCCTGTGTGATACTGTCTGCTGAGCTGTGTATCTAATCCTATCCTGTGTGATACTGTCTGCTGAGCTGTGTATCTAATCCTATCCTGTGTGATACTGTCTGCTGAGCTGTGTATCTAATCCTGTCCTGTGTGATACTGTCTGCTGAGCTGTGTATCTAATCCTATCCTGTGTGATACTGTCTGCTGAGCTGTGTATCTAATCCTATCCTGTGTGATACTGTCTGCTGAGCTGTGTATCTAATCCACTCCTATGTGATACTGTCTGCTGAGCTGTGTATCTAATCCTATCCTGTGTGATACTGTCTGCTGAGCTGTGTATCTAATCCTATTCTGTGTGATACTGTCTGCTGAGCTGTGTATCTAATCCTATCCTGTGTGATACTGTCTGCTGAGCTGTGTATCTAATCCTATCCTGTGTGATACTGTCTGCTGAGCTGTGTATCTAATCCTATCCTGTGTGATACTGTCTGCTGAGATGTGTATCTAATCCTGTCCTGTGTGATACTGTCTGCTGAGCTGTGTATCTAATCCTATCCTGTGTGATACTGTCTGCTGAGCTGTGTATCTAATCCTATCCTGTGTGATACTGTCTGCTGAGCTGTGTATCTAATCCTATCCTGTGTGATACTGTCTGCTGAGCTGTGTATCTAATCCTAACCTGTGTGATACTGTCTGCTGAGCTGTGTATCTAATCCACTCCTATGTGATACTGTCTGCTGAGCTGTGTATCTAATCCTATCCTGTGTGATACTGTCTGCTGAGCTGTGTATCTAATCCTATTCTGTGTGATACTGTCTGCTGAGCTGTGTATCTAATCCTATCCTGTGTGATACTGTCTGCTGAGCTGTGTATCTAATCCTATCCTGTGTGATACTGTCTGCTGAGATGTGTATCTAATCCTGTCCTGTGTGATACTGTCTGCTGAGCTGTGTATCTAATCCTATCCTGTGTGATACTGTCTGCTGAGCTGTGTATCTAATCCTATCCTGTGTGATACTGACTGCTGAGCTGTGTATCTAATCCTATCCTGTGTGATACTCCCTGCTGAGCTGTGTATCTAATCCTCTCCTGTGTGATACTGTCTGCTGAGCTGTGTATCTAATCCTATCCTGTGTGATACGGGGCAGTATATAGATAACCCTCATCATCTGCAGGGTCCTGGAAGGAAGCCTCCAGCGACATGTCTCCGCACAGGAAACTGCTGCTCTTCACTGATCTTAATGTACACTGTGCATCTATTACTCCAGTTCCATCCAAAGCTGCATCCACATTTCAGTCTCTTGTTACCAGATGAGTTCAGGTGACAGTTCGGAGGCGATGGTTAGCTCACGTGCTCAGTGTGCAGATAAACTACAGGCAGCTTCCAGCAGAACTTCGAACGCAGCTCTGGATGTGATTGAGCACAGGCTGAATGTAAGTGTAAGGTGAGGGCGGCAGGACATGTACTCACCCCCTGTAGACCTGGAGGAGACGAGCCTCTTCTGTCAGGAGGTAGAGGTCCTGGATGTCCCCCGCCAGCCGCCCGGGAGACTCCTTTAGGGTCTGGAAACATCCGGCGGTCACATCCCAGACGCCATGAAACCTTTCATTCAGACGCTTCATCAACGTCAGGTAATCGTTCCCTAAAGGATCCGGAACATCTGGGAAATAATGTAACTATATCAGTGATGTCATCAGCAGGGGGCGGGGCTGTGACTACCTCTCAGACAGGATATACAGACAGGTTGTCAGGAGTAATAAGGTGTGTGGATCTGATGTCTGATCACATGTCATTATATCAGTGATGTCATCAGCAGGGGGCGGGGCTGTGACTACCTCTCAGGATACACAGGCAGGTTGTCAGCAGTAATAAGGTGTGTCATCTTATGTCTGATCACATGTCATTAGATCAGTGATGTCATCAGCAGGGGGCGGGGCTGTGACTACCTCTCAGGATACACAGGCAGGCTGTCAGTCATGTAGTCCGTGGGGCGGTACGTTCTGGCTTGGAGAGTTTATAATCACCTGTGACCTGTAATAATCTGCTCAGGACGACGGTGTGGATCTGTGACAGCGACGATAAGAAGTCTTCCTCTGAACTCAGGAGGTTCTCTGTTTCTGTGAGGATCACGTTCTGTAAATGACAGGCACTATTATTACACCGCAGTCCACGAGGTCTACTCCAGTCACCTCCAGAGCTGCGCTCACAGTCGTTCAGGAGAGGAATGCATTTACATTGTTTGAGTGCAGCTCTGGAGGTGACTGGAGGTCTGAGTGTGGAGGTAATGGCATTGATGTGGGTGCGGACAGGTTGTCACATGTTCATAAAGAGAAGTGATTGGAGCTGCAGTACCAGACACCGCCATGTACAGATGAGGCGCTGTTTCTGGAATCCCCCACAGCTGCTGTAACCTGACACGTCTGATACGTTTGACCCATTGCGTCTTCTCCGGGCCCCAGGACTCGGTCAGGGGCCCCAGCGTCCACAGATTACTGTCCAGCATCTCCCTACCTTCTTGGTGGATTCATCGATCGGCCTCTTGACATCTTTCCCGCTGGGGTCACGACGGGCCAGCCTCCTGGGTAGTGAGGTCCCACTGGGCCTGGACATGGCGTCTGATCTCGGGGTTCAGCATGGGTCACACATCCATCATCTGTGGGGAGACAGAGGAGGAAATGAGGCGCGGGGCGCACAGTGACGCAGGGTATCATATCCTATCAACTCCCCAGTCACTACCAGTCCCTCCCCTCAAGGGGTTACTTCTATCTGATGACAACCATACGGGTTGGTACCCAGCTTTCCCGAAGTCCTGAGTGGCTGATTTGCCTAGCTATCCCATATCACGGCATGCAGGTTCACGGCCCTCGGAAAGCTGGGTGATGCTGTGAGGGCAGTCCCTGCTTTCCCAAGTTCCAAGTTAAAAAATAAATAAAAAGGAGCTGCAGTATAAAGGATGGGGAAGTGTCAGAACTGCAGTCTTAACTTCTGACGAGACAGGACGTGAACTGGAGACTCCAACAGACTCCAGTTAGCTGACCCTAATAGAATGGTATAGCCCCTGTATAACGTGACTGTACTGTAATATACTGTTCTGTAATATGGCCCCTGTATAACCTGACTGTACTGTAATATACTGTTCTGTAATATCGCCCCTGTATAACGTGACTGTACTGTAATATACTGTTCTGTAATATAGCCCCTGTATAACCTGACTGTACTGTAATATACTGTTCTGTAATATGGCCCCTGTATAACGTGACTGTACTGTAATATACTGTTATGTAATATAGCCCCTGTATAACCTGACTGTACTGTAATATACTGTTCTGTAATATGGCCCCTGTATAATGTGACTGTACTGTAATATACCTGTTATGTAATATGGCCCCTGTATAACGTGACTACTGTAATATACCTGTTATGTAATATGGCCCCTGTATAACCTGACTGTACTGTAATATACTGTTCTGTAATATGGCCCCTGTATAATGTGACTGTACTGTAATATACTGTTCTGTAATATGGCCCCTGTATAACGTGACTGTACTGTAATATACTGTTCTGTAATATGGCCCCTGTATAATGTGACTGTACTGTAATATACTGTTCTGTAATATGGCCCCTGTATAACCTGACTGTACTGTAATATACTGTTCTGTAATATGGCCCCTGTATAACCTGACTACTGTAATATACTGTTCTGTAATATGGCCCCTGTATAACCTGACTGTACTGTAATATACCGTTCTGTAATATAGCCCCTGTATAACCTGACTGTACTGTAATATACTGTTCTGTAATATGGCCCCTGTATAACGTGACTGTACTGTAATATACTGTTCTGTAATATAGCCCCTGTATAACCTGACTGTACTGTAATATACTGTTCTGTAATATGGCCCCTGTATAACCTGACTGTACTGTAATATACTGTTCTGTAATATGGCCCCTGTATAACCTGACTGTACTGTAATATACTGTTCTGTAATATGGCCCCTGTATAACCTGACTGTACTGTAATATACTGTTCTGTAATATAGCCCCTGTATAACCTGACTGTACTGTAATATACCTGTTCTGTAATATGGCCCCTGTATAACCTGACTGTACTGTAATATACTGTTCTGTAATATCGCCCCTGTATAACCTGACTGTACTGTAATATACTGTTCTGTAATATGGCCCCTGTATAACCTGACTGTACTGTAATATACTGTTATGTAATATTACCCTCCTGCAACATCACCACAATATTAAAAAATTGAAAAAGTTGTGTTAAACAGGCAGTAAGTGCTCAAACCCATATACAGTTGTGCATCTATATACAGGGGGGGGGGGGGGGGCAGATCCTGCACTTGTGGCCCGTTGCTAACGACGATCCCCAGCAAAAATGCAATGAGTGGAGGATGTCCGCAGCGGACCACAAGTACCACAATGGACATCCTACACAGGATAGCAATGATGTGGATGTGATGAACAATATAACAGGACAGGTGCACTCTGCGGTCTCACTAAACCCTTAAACTGATGTTACAATTTAGAGATTAGCCAACATGTCCTACTGTGGAGGACATCACATGGCTGAGCCCGAGCACCGCGCCAAGGACCTAGCACTCACCTACCTGTGCTGTATGGGCAATACCAGGGGCCAGTGGGCAAATTACAGGAGCGTGAGGTCCGACTCCCAGCAATCTCCCAGTGACCTCCAGCATGTGACCATGCATACAATGGGGGGAGGCAGAGGGCTCTGAACCCCACCCAAGACCGGCTGGTATCGCCCGGGCCTCACATGCACCAGTGCTGCCTATGGACGGAAATAAAGGCACATTCAGACTCGGAGTTTCTACACCTACAGGCATCTCTATCTATATATAGACTCCTCCCTCCTCCCACTGCAAGCATGGTTCCATGCTGGAGGTAACTGGTGAGTTGTCTGTGAGTCGGACCTGACGCTCCTGTAATTCGCCCACTGGCTCCTGGTATCGCCCATACGGCACAGGTAGGTTTAGCGTTAGGTCCCGAGCTACTTGAGAAACCTTGGCGCGGTGCTCGGGCTCAGCCATGTCCTCTAAGCAGGGTATGTTGGCTAATCTCTCAATTTTAACATCAGTTTGAGGGTTTAGTAAGACCGCAGAGTGCACCTGTCTTTGCAAATGTTATTATATTATCACCACAATATCAGCCTGGTATAACATCACCCTGCTGCTGGCGCTGCAATATGGACCCGCTATAATGTTAACCTGATGTAAAATAACTTATGTCATATAGCTTCACCGCAATATGACTGCAGTGTAATATGACCGCTATGTGATATGACCGCAGTGTAATATGACCGCCGTGTAATATGACCGCCGTGTAATATGACCGCAGTGTAATATGACCACAGTGTAATATGACCGCCGTGTAATATGACCGCACTGTAATATGACCACACTGTAATATGACCGCAGTGTAATATGACCGCCGTGTAATATGACCGCACTGTAATATGACCACACTGTAATATGACCGCAGTGTAATATGACCGCAGTGTAATATGACCACACTGTAATATGACCGCAGTGTAATATGACCGCCCTCTGATATGACCGCCCTCTGATATGACCGCAGTGTAATAGGATTCTTCTGCAATTTAACCTTTTTCATCCCATGTCACAATTCTAGAAATGTGATGCTGATTAATAATAATGATAATAATCCTTGCACCAGTAATATTTTACTTTTGATCTTTTTACAAGGAGCCGATGAGAATATCCGGTCACATCAATAATTATCAGCGGAATATTCTCAGAAATGACAGCGTTTACACGCACGATGCCGAGGAGGACTCCTGATCTGTATGATATGACAGTATTATTTATATTGCGTATCCAAGATGTATATTTGTATGTATATTACTGTATGTGTGTGTATATACTGTATATATTAGTTTTATATGTATATTGTTTATGACAAATATTTATGTAGAATGAATGGGCGTGTCATGCAGTCCCAGGGTCGGAGGTCACACATGGCTATACACCCACGGTGAGCTGTATGAACACGTCTGAGAGCCGCCATATAATTATCTTCCACACCCTGCCCGGAATCCAGAGAACAGATGAGAAAAGATTGTAAGAAATGGCTGACAACTAGAGATGTGGGGGAGGGTTGTCGGAATTACACCATCCAACAATGAGCGACAGGTTCACCAATTATTTACTTTGATTTATCAAAAGGAGCAAAATCCCGCACAGGACGAGACGCCAACAGTGGGTCACGGAAATAATGGAGCGGCTTTTCTGAGGGATGTTGCTCATATAAAAAGGGGTGGTTAAATTAATATCAGACCCCAGAGCAGACCCCTATAGTAATATCAGACCCCAGAGCAGACCCCTATAGTAATATCAGACCCCAGAGCAGACCCCTATAGTAATATCAGACCCCAAGCAGACCCCTATAGTAATATCAGACCCCAGACCAGACCCCTATAGTAATATCAGACCCCAGAGCAGACCCCTATAGTAATATCAGACCCCAAGCAGACCACTATAGTAATATCAGACCCCAGACCAGACCCCTATAGTAATATCAGACCCCAGAGCAGACCCCTATAGTAATATCAGACCCCAGAACAGACCCCTATAGTAATATCAGACCCCAGAGCAGACCCCTATAGTAATATCAGACCCCAGAACAGACCCCTATAGTAATATCAGACACCAGACCCCTATAGTAATATCAGACCCCAGAGCAGACCCCTATAGTAATATCAGACCCCAGAGCAGACCCCTATAGTAATATCAGACCCCAGAGCAGACCCCTATAGTAATATCAGACCCCAGAGCAGACCCCTATAGTAATATCAGACCCCAGACCAGACCCCTATAGTAATATCAGACCCCAGACCAGACCCCTATAGTAATATCAGACCCCAGACCAGACCCCTATAGTAATATCAGACCCCAGAGCAGACCCCTATAGTAATATCAGACCCCAGAGCAGACCCCTATAGTAATATCAGACCCCAGAACAGACCCCTATAGTAATATCAGACCCCAGAGCAGACCCCTATAGTAATATCAGACCCCAGAGCAGACCCCTATAGTAATATCAGACCCCAGAGCAGACCCCTATAGTAATATCAGACCCCAGAGCAGACCCCTATAGTAATATCAGACCCCAGACCCCTATAGTAATATCAGACCCCAGAGCAGACCCCTATAGTAATATCAGACCCCAGAGCAGACCCCTATAGTAATATCAGACCCCAAGCAGACCACTATAGTAATATCAGACCCCAGACCAGACCCCTATAGTAATATCAGACCCCAGAGCAGACCCCTATAGTAATATCAGACCCCAGAACAGACCCCTATAGTAATATCAGACCCCAGAGCAGACCCCTATAGTAATATCAGACCCCAGAACAGACCCCTATAGTAATATCAGACACCAGACCCCTATAGTAATATCAGACCCCAGAGCAGACCCCTATAGTAATATCAGACCCCAGAGCAGACCCCTATAGTAATATCAGACCCCAGAGCAGACCCCTATAGTAATATCAGACCCCAGAGCAGACCCCTATAGTAATATCAGACCCCAGACCAGACCCCTATAGTAATATCAGACCCCAGACCAGACCCCTATAGTAATATCAGACCCCAGACCAGACCCCTATAGTAATATCAGACCCCAGAGCAGACCCCTATAGTAATATCAGACCCCAGAGCAGACCCCTATAGTAATATCAGACCCCAGAACAGACCCCTATAGTAATATCAGACCCCAGAGCAGACCCCTATAGTAATATCAGACCCCAGAGCAGACCCCTATAGTAATATCAGACCCCAGAGCAGACCCCTATAGTAATATCAGACCCCAGACCAGACCCCTATAGTAATATCAGACCCCAGACCAGACCCCTATAGTAATATCAGACCCCAGACCAGACCCCTATAGTAATATCAGACCCCAGAGCAGACCCCTATAGTAATATCAGACCCCAGAGCAGACCCCTATAGTAATATCAGACCCCAGAGCAGACCCCTATAGTAATATCAGACCCCAGACCCCTATAGTAATATCAGACCCCAGAGCAGACCCCTATAGTAATATCAGACCCCAGAGCAGACCCCTATAGTAATATCAGACCCCAGACCAGACCCCTATAGTAATATCAGACCCCAGAGCAGACCCCTATAGTAATATCAGACCCCAGAGCAGACCCCTATAGTAATATCAGACCCCTATAGTAATATCACACCCCAGACCAGACCCCTCTATTAATATCAGACCCCAGACCCCTATATTAATATCAGACCCCGGACCCCTATATTAATATCAGACCCCCGAGCAGACCCCTATATTAATATCAGACCCCAGACCCCTATATTAATATCAGAGCCCAGGACAGACCCCTGTATTAAATTAAACCCCAGACCAGACCCCTATAGTAATATCAGAGCCCAGACCAGACCCCTATATTAATATCAGACCCTAGACCAGACCCCTATAATAATATCAGACCCCCAACCTCTTTATTAATATCAGGCCCCAGACCCCTATATTAATATCACACCCCAGACCAGAACCCTATATTAATATCAGAGCCCAGGACAGACCCCTATATTAATATCAAATCCTAGACCAGACCCCTATAAAAAATATCACACCCCAGACCAGACCCCTATATTAATATCACACCCCAGACCAGAACCCTATATATATTAATATCAGAGCCTAGGACAGACCCCTGTATTATATTAAACCCCAGACCAGACCGCTATAGCAATATTACACCCCAGACCAGACCCCTATATTAATATCGGAGCACAGACCAGACCCCTATATTAATATCAGATCCTAGACGAGACCCCTAAAAAATATAACTCCCCAGACTAGAGCACTATATTAATATCACACCGCTGCTCTGATCGCCGCACGGGGGAGCCGGAGCATCACGGGAAGCGCGCGCTTCCAGTGTTTTATGCGCTCAGATGCCGTGGTCAGGATTGACCACGGCATCTGAAGTGTAAAATGTCCGCAGCCGGCATGACCGCCTGTTGCGGACAATAGCCGCGAGTGTCTGCTATAAGAAACAGCAGGCCCCCCGCCTTTTAAGGACGGCCTGGTCAGGAAGGGGTTAATATCATACCCCAGACCAGATCCCTGTATTAATATCACAGTCCAGACTAGACCCCTATAGTAATATCAGACCCCAGACCAGACTTCACTTTCCACCTCTCCTCCGCCTCTTTTTAAATGATTCGCCTCTCTCTGGCAACTGAGCGAAAATTACAAGGGCGGGCTAAAAAACAATCAGTAAAGCCGCGAAAGCCGACGTGTCTCTACTGGATGCCAGGCCAAGGCCAGTGTACCGAAACGTGTCAGACTGATGTGTTTTCAGTAGATTGGTCTTTGCCATGCATCAAGTAGGTAACCCTAATCCACTGACCAACACTACAACCAGTATATATGACCAGTGACCACTACTACAACTGTAACACCCCAGAGTTGTGTTACTGCACGCTTCTACCCCGCTACTATCTTCTAAGAGCCTTTATACTGTCATCTGATATAATTTACATTATGTCTTCCACAAATGTGCATATAAATCCATGTTAAATGCAATTGTTCATGTAATTTGCCTGGTTACCAGTAGGTGGCAGCAACACATTGGCAGGTACAAGTTTACAGTTTAGTGTATCTGAGCTAGAATGGATTATTCCAGCTTAGCTCCCCCTCTGTGGAGAGGTGGACTGGTCCCACATTCTGCAGTTTGGGTGAAGAAGGAAGTTAGTAAGAGTGTAGCCCACCCTCTGCTAGGGGTAGGGTGTGTGTGTGTGTGTGTGGAGTTCACCTGCTTAGGGAAGTCAGCAAGGACCTAGTCTCGGCTGAGACTTGGCCATATACCCAGTCTGAGCACCTTCAGCTCTGCTGGATGAGAGAAGCAGAAACTACAGACAACCTCCAGAGTTCCAGGAAGAAAGCATCCCCTAAGAATCCACCTGTGAGATAAGTCCAGTGCCTAGGAGAAGCCAATTCCTCCTCAGCTTGTCTGTCCCCACATAGCAGAAAGTACCAGATGTGCAGAAGCTAATCCTGCCATAGTTGCAGAGCTACCAAGCAGACGTTTATCCTGCAAGCTCCACATTTAAAGCAGAAGTAATCATTCCTGCCAATGATTGCCAAAACCTGCTGGGACCAAGAGACCAAAGTTGTATGCCACTTGGATGCAAGTTATTTCAAGTAAAGAAACGTTTGAACTTTATCTAAAGGTCTGGACATCATTTATTCTGCAAAGTTCCTCTATTACTCCTACTATTACTACACTCAAATATATTGCAAGTGATCCAGGAGTCCAGCTGTACCCAGGTAGGAGACACCGTGATACAACTTCCACAAAACTATAGAGACATTATAGGCCATTACACCACTCCGGCATTCCTAATCTGGGACGTGCTTTATAACACCTTGGAAGGGCCCTGGGATGGTACCCTGCGCACGCTGCAATTGGCATCACGAACAAATTCAGGATATATTATCCACCTGACCCGGCCACTGCACTAAAAGGGGCATCAGCGAACCCGTTCCTGGTCACTGCACAACCAGCATATACAACAGTCTAATGACCACTGACCTCTACTACAACCAGTATATACAACATCCTAATGACCATGGACCCTCACTACAACCAGTATAAACAAGTCTAATGACCAGTGACTAGTGTTGATCGAGTAGAGCACCCGAGTATAATGGAAGTCAATGGGAGAACCAGAGCATTAAACCAGGCACCCCCTGCTCTGAAGAGAGGAGGGTGTCTGGTTCATAGAAAAAGGTCAGAAATTAATGGAAACACCACCGAAATGGTTCGGGAACAGCATGGGGAGGATGTCTGGATGCATCTTGGACTCCCAGGTCGCTGCTGGTTTCGATGTTGTCCGAGTGAGGGCCTGCAGGTGAGCTGACCCTGTAAAACATTATATGCGAGGGCCTGCTGGTGAGCTGACCCTGTAAAAGGTTGTAGGTGAGGGCCTGCTGGTGAGCTGACCCTGTAAAAGGTTGTAGGTGCGGGCCTGCTGGTGAGCTGACCCTGTAAAAGATTTTAGGCGCGGGCCTGCTGGTGAGCTGACCGTGTAAAACATTATATGCGAGGGTCTGCTGGTGAGCTGACCCTGTAAAAGATTTTGAGTGCGGGCCTGCTGGTGAGCTGACCCTGTAAAACATTATATGCGAGGGCCTGCTTGTGAGCTGACCCTTTAAAACATTGTAGGTGAGGGCCTGCAGGTGAGCTGACCCTCAAAAAAATTATATGCGAGGGCCTGCAGTTAAGCTGACCCTGTTAAACATTATATGCGAAGGGCATTATATGCGACGAATAAGCATGTTGATTTGATGTAAGAGGAGGAGGAAGATGAGAAAAGGAAGATTCAACCATATACCCTTGTTTGTGGTGGAAGGGGTGCATGGGAATACAGTGTATTTAGTACATTATAAACAACTTAAAGTGCCTTTATGTTCATCAGCTTTCCTCTGGTGGAGTCAAGAAGTCAGGGTCAATCTTGTTCATTGTTATAAGAGTCAACCTGTCAGCATTTTCAGTTGACAGCGGGATACGCTTATCTGTTATAATGCCCCCATCGGCACTAAATACCCGCTCAGACAAAAAGCTGGCGGAAGGTCAGGCCAGCACCTCCAAGGCGTAGAGCGTCAGTTCGTGCCACGTGTCCAGCTTGGACACCCAATAGTTGTAAGGCACTGAGGGATCATTGAGGATGCTGACATGGTCTGCTACGTACTCCTTAACCATCTTTCAAAACTTTTCCCTCCTTGTGACACTAGGCCGCGCATGAAACTGTCCCAGGCCTTGGAGAGTGTTGCCTTGCCTCTGTTGGAACTGCTGTGTGTTCCCCTCCTCTCCCTTCCTCGGTTGGCCAAGGAACTACATTCTCTGCAGCCAGTGTTGTCAGCTAGAAATTTTTGGAGCAATTTTTCAACAAGGATCTTCTGGCATTTCACCGTTTTGCTCGTCCTCTCCACCACAGGAATGAGAGATGAGAAGTTCCCTTTGTAGCGGGGGTCAAGAAGGGTTAACAACCAGTAATCCATGTTGTCTAAAATGCGTATAATGCGTGGGTCGCAGGAAAGGCAGCCTAACAAAGTCAGCCATGTGTGCCAGAGTACCAACAGGCAAGACTTCGCTGTTGTCATCAGGAGGATGACTCTCAATCTCCTCATCCTCTTCTTCCTCTTCTTCTGCCCACCCACGCTGAGCAGTTGGAATTAAACTTCCATGGGTACTACCCTCTGTAGCGGAGGCAACCGTCTCCTGCTCCTCCTCCTCCTCCTCTTGATCGTCCAATTTGCGCTGAGAAGATGAACTGAGGGTGGTCTGGCTATCACCCTGTGTAATGTCTTCACCCATTTCCACCTCTTCCACATGCAAATCGTTGTCCTTAATTGTGAGCAGCGAGCGTTTGAGTAGACACAGCAGTGAGATGGTTACGCTGATAATAGCGTTATCGCCGCTCACCATCTGTGTTGATTCCTCAAAGTTTCTTAAAACCTCACAAAGGTCAGACATCCATGCCCCCTCCTTGCTTGTGAAGAGCGGAATCTGACTGGAAAGGCGACGACCATGTTGCAGCTGGTAGTCCACTACTGCCCTCTGCTGCTCACAAAGCCTGGCCAACATGTGGAACGTGGAGTTCCAGCACGTGCTCATGTCGCACAACAGCCAGTGAGCTGGCTATTTCAAGCGCTGCCGCAGCGTTGACAGATCGGCTGAAGCTGTTGATGACTTTTAGGAAATGGGCACACATACAGCGCACCTTTACCAGTAGCTCAGGCAAATTGGGGTAGG
Organism: Bufo bufo; assembly: GCF_905171765.1. Taxonomy (NCBI): domain Eukaryota; kingdom Metazoa; phylum Chordata; class Amphibia; order Anura; family Bufonidae; genus Bufo; species Bufo bufo. The sequence continues at coordinate 554,273,864 of NC_053393.1, read as the reverse complement.
TTTTGAGAAACCGCTGAACCACAAGGTTGAACACGTGGGCTAGGCATGGGATGTGTGTCAGCTTGCCGAGCTCCAAAGCCGCCACCAAGTTGCGGCCATTATCAGACACAACCATGCCTGGTTCTAGGTTGAGTGGCGAGAGCCACAGCTCAGTCTGGTCTCTTATCCCCTGCCACAGCTCTGCGGCGGTGTGCTGTTTGTCACCTAAGCATATCCGCTTCAGCACGGCCTGTTGCCGCTTCCCCACTGCAGTGCTACACTGCTTCCAGCTACTGACTGATGACTGACTGGAGCTGCACGCTGATAATTCGGAGGTGGAAGCGGAGGAGAAGTGGGAGTTGGAGCTACTAATGTAGGTGCTGGCGGAAACCCTGGTCGACGTAGAGCCCGCAATCCTTGGCCAGCACGTAACACAGGGGAAGAGGAGGCAGTGGTGTGACCCGCAGACACAGATTGTGGACCCAGGCGTTCGGCCCACTTATTACGGTGCTTGGATGCCATGTGGCAGATCATGCTGGTGGTGGTGAGGTTGCTAGTGTTCACGCCCCGGCTAATTTTTGTATGGCACAGGTTGCAAACTACTATTCTTTTGTCGTCCGCACTTTCCTCAAAAAAGCGCCATACCGCGGAACACCTACCCCTTGGCAAGGGAGATTTACGCAAGGGGGTGCTCTGTGGAACAGTTGCAGGCCTGTTTGGTGTGGCCCGTCTTCTCCCTTTTGCCACCGCACTGCCTCTTCCAGCCTGTTGCGGTGCTGCGGATCCCCCCCCTCTGTACTGCTGTCCTCGCTTGGCTTTCCACCTTCCCAGGTTGGGTCAGTGACTTCATTGTCCACCACCTCCTCTTCCACTTCCTCACTCAGATCATCCTCCTGATTTGTTGACCTAATGTCACGAGGGTATCGAGAACCACGCCTGACACCGTTATACCCGGGGTCAGGAAGTCGCAGCGGTTGGCTGCACGCTCTATTTAAGATAGGGCTGTTTTCCTTATGGTAGCTTTCTGAGTTTGCTTTGCAAACCCTTTTGGCTCACTCAGGGATCCGTAGCTCCTTCTCCTCAGCTGTTCCTTGTCCAGCACTCCCAGACCTCCTTATATTTCTCTCTCACACTTCTCTGGTTGCCAGAGATAGAGCTTCCTGCCTGGACATCTATTCTGACCTTCTGGAGCTGTGTTGCTGCGTTCTCTGGTAGTTGGTCCAGAACGCTACCCTCCGGATCCCTGTTGGACCTTTTTGGTCTATTGTGGTCGCCCACCTGGGTGTATGTGTTTGTCTGTTTTGTCTGTCCTCTCCCTGGTGTCCTCTCTTAGTGATAGTGGTGCGGACTAGCGATCCCACCGGCCCGTTCACTATCTAGGGCTCATATTAGGGAAAGCCAGGGTTTAGGCACGTGATCGCCGCACGGGTGAGGAACCCGTCTAGGGACGTCAGGGCAGTCAGGTGCCAGCCGCAAGGTGAGTTAGGGGTCACCACCTTTCCCTCTCCCTTGGGCAGGGCTTTCCCTGTTTTCCTCCCTGTGCGTGACGTCGGTCATTACACCTAACCACAACCTCAGTGATTGACAACTGTGTCTCATCCTCTTCCTCAACCTCTTGAGACAGTAATTGCTGTTGAGTTATTGGCAACTGTGTCTCATCATCATCCACCTCTTTAAACATTAATTGCCGTTCCCCACCTTCATCGTCTTGTGACTGTGGATGCTTAAGAGTTTGGGAATCAGGGCACAAGATCTGTCCCTCTTCAAGCGTGCTTAGCGAGAGGGCCAAATCAAGGAATGGCGCTGAAAAGATCTACTCGGAATATCCGAGTTTGGGATCACTTGTTTGGCCAGACTCTCCATGGTGGGAGGAAGGAGGATCAAGACTGGACTTGGTGGAAGACAGGGTGGTGCTTAACCCACTGGAAGCATTATCTGCTGCTATCCAACCGACCACCTGGTCGCACTGGTCTGACTTCAAGAGTGGTGTCCTGCGCCGCCCTGCAAACTGGGACATGAAGCTAGGTATCGTGGATGATTGTTTTTCTTGTGCTCTGGCAGCAGGCACAGTTTCACCACGCCCAGGGCCACGGCCGCTGCTTGCGCCATCAGCATCACGGCCACTGCCCTGTCCCTTACTGCTCGCCTTCTTCATTTTAAATGTGATATATGCTTGAAAGTCTGTCACACATACAGTAGTGTAGGATTTGGAAGTGTATGCGCAAAAACATTTAAAAAGGTATTTGGGATGTGGAAATGTCACACAGGAGATGTACCGCAGATAATGTCGCTGATGTCAGCAGCGGCTAATGAAAAATTACAGGGAATGTCACAGGTATTTGGGATGTGGAAATGTTATACAGGAGAGGTACCACCGGTAATGTCACTGTCCGCAGCGTCTACGCAAAAAAGTACACTGGATGTCACAGATAAAAATTTTAGGTGCACACGTTAGACTGGAGCTGTGGCGCTGGTAATCTCACTGTCTGCAGCAGCCTATTAGATGCTATTTAGCACAAGATGCACAAAAAAATATATACACTGCGTGCAGAATTATTAGGCAAATGAGTATTTTGACCACATCATCCTCTTTATGCATGTTGTCTTACTCCAAGCTGTATAGGCTCGAAAGCCTACTACCAATTAAGCATATTAGGTGATGTGCATCTCTGTAATGAGAAGGGGTGTGGTCTAATGACATCAACACCCTATATTAGGTGTGCATAATTATTAGGCAACTTCCTTTCCTTTGGCAAAATGGGTCAAAAGAAGGACTTGACAGGCTCAGAAAAGTCAAAAATAGAGAGATATCTTGCAGAGGGATGCAGCACTCTTAAAATTGCAAAGCTTCTGAAGCGTGATCATCGAACAATCAAGCGTTTCATTCAAAATAGTCAACAGGGTCGCAAGAAGCGTGTGGAAAAACCAAGGCGCAAAATAACTGCCCATGAACTGAGAAAAGTCAAGCGTGCAGCTGCCAAGATGCCACTTGCCACCAGTTTGGCCATATTTCAGAGCTGCAACATCACTGGAGTGCCCAAAAGCACATGGTGTGCAATACTCAGAGACATGGCCAAGGTAAGAAAGGCTGAAAGACGACCACCACTGAACAAGACACACAAGCTGAAACATCAAGACTGGACCAAGAAATATCTCAAGACTGATTTTTCTAAGGTTTTATGGACTGATGAAATGAGAGTGAGTCTTGATGGGCCAGATGGATGGGCCCGTGGCTGGATTGGTAAAGGGCAGAGAGCTCCAGTCCGACTCAGACGCCAGCAAGGTGGAGGTGGAGTACTGGTTTGGGCTGGTATCATCAAAGATGAGCTTGTGGGGCCTTTTCGGGTTGAGGATGGAGTCAAGCTCAACTCCCAGTCCTACTGCCAGTTTCTGGAAGACACCTTCTTCAAGCAGTGGTACAGGAAGAAGTCTGCATCCTTCAAGAAAAACATGATTTTCATGCAGGACAATGCTCCATCACACGCGTCCAAGTACTCCACAGCGTGGCTGGCAAGAAAGGGTATAAAAGAAGAAAATCTAATGACATGGCCTCCTTGTTCACCTGATCTGAACCCCATTGAGAACCTGTGGTCCATCATCAAATGTGAGATTTACAAGGAGGGAAAACAGTACACCTCTCTGAACAGTGTCTGGGAGGCTGTGGTTGCTGCTGCACGCAATGTTGATGGTGAACAGATCAAAACACTGACAGAATCCATGGATGGCAGGCTTTTGAGTGTCCTTGCAAAGAAAGGTGGCTATATTGGTCACTGATTTGTTTTTGTTTTGTTTTTGAATATCAGAAATGTATATTTGTGAATGTTGAGATGTTATATTGGTTTCACTGGTAAAAATAAATAATTGAAATGGGTATATATTTGTTTTTTGTTAAGTTGCCTAATAATTATGCACAGTAATAGTCACCTGCACACACAGATATCCCCCTAAAATAGCTAAAACTAAAAACAAACTAAAAACTACTTCCAAAAATATTCAGCTTTGATATTAATGAGTTTTTTGGGTTCATTGAGAACATGGTTGTTGTTCAATAATAAAATTAATCCTCAAAAATACAACTTGCCTAATAATTCTGCACTCCCTGTATTGCTGCTGTCACACACAATAGTCCTTAAATGGACATTCCCTACACTGTCTGTCCCTTCCTATGCTCAGCTCCCCCTGACTAAAACTCAGCCGAACACGTTTCATGACGCGTTACGGCCAGCCAATCACTGTAATGCCAGTTGCCAACATTGTAGCTGGCCAGCTAAGACCTGTCCTAGGTTGCTAGTATAGCTGATATGTGTATACAGCTAGAACTGCCAATAGCCTAATACAGTTCCTATGTTTATGTGTTAAAGACAAAAGCAGAGTTATTTACAGTGACTTCATGTTTTGGATGTCGTATAATAGTTTGTGTTCACAGAAGCAGAAAAAGATATTATGCCTTTAAGATTTATTTTGTAATGTAAGGTAAGCTCAGTGACACAGCAGAAACAACAGAAAGTATAGTTTTAATCTGTTGTTGCTGGGCAGAAGTCTAGACCAATCACAGCCAGCTTCTCACACAGCAAGAGTTTTCACCAATCACAGCCAGCCTCACACACAGCCTGTCTGGGAATTCCCCCAGCTCCTGCTGCTAGAATCATTATTCACCAGAGACAGGAGCTGAAGAGACATTCACTCCACTGAGAGCTGAGTTTTATGCGAACAAGAGGCCAAAATAGGAAGTTAAAACAGTTATATAATGTTCATATTGTTAGTATTGTGTTTAGAACTGTATACTGAAGTAGATATATATGTGTTTACTTACAGTTCCACCAATTGCAACCATACAATTGCAAATACAAATTGCAAGCATACAAACCAGATTCCATACAAATTGCATACAAACTGCGAACTGCTCATACCAGATCATAAGCAATTGCATACTGGAAACCAAGTTGAGCAAGCAGAACTATTAGTTAGACCTCAAATATTCCTCTCAGAGAGATCATAAAGTGCTTAAATAACTTAAAGTGAGAGTACAGATACTGAAGAGAGAAATATATCCACCATTTTATGTTGAATGACAAGATTGAACAGTTGAACCACCATCTTATCACAAAATGGCGGTATGCATATCTTTTCAACACGTGTTTTGTACATGGACTATCTGCTGCCGAGGCAGCAGTGTTATATATGAGAAAAGTTGAAGTTAATAAAGAAGTTATTTCCAGCATTTGGTGTGCTCTTTAAACCTACTGCTTCCATAAAACGGCGCTAGAGGAATTACAGAGTAATAGACAGTCTGGTTAGACTAAAAGTCAGAGATATCAAAATTTTTCTAATGCCACAGCGAAAAAGGGACTTCATAGTGCTGCGCCTGCCACAAACATGGCTACGTTATTACAGTGCCAGAACCTCCCTGCACATTTATTGAGCATTGCGCTCGGGCACATGTGGTACTCGGCCGAGCGTCCTCGATCATCACTACCAGTGACCACTACTAAATCCAGTATAAACAGTCTAATAACCACTGACCTCAACTACAACCAGTATGAACCAGCATATACAACATTCTAAAGACCACTGGCCTCCACTACAACCAATAAATACAGCAGTCTAATGACCACTGACTTCCAGTATTACACATGTGGGGATTATAAAGCCAGGAATCAAACATTATAAGTTATTACAGAACAGTAAATCTCACCTGATGATGAACAACAACGTGACAAATGTGACAATCAGCGAAGCACAAGAGGAAAAAGAAACACAGGAAATGTGGCAACAAAGACTGAGGGGAAATGTGTCACAATGTGACTCCAAATATCCCTGATCTATCACTCAATTTCATATCTATCTCCTATCTAATATCTATGTATCTCCCAGCCTATCACCACGCAGAAGACAAGGCAAGTGATGCTGTGCGGTGCAGCTGATTAACCACGTACAAAATGTCAGCACAAGGAACAATCCTGATATCAGGTCACCTACAAACTGTTCACCTACCAGTGCATGCTGAGACTTGTAGTCTCAATAAATAATCATAAATGCCTAGAGCATATTCTCCTGTCCTACAGTCATCCTCTCCCCTGAAATGGCTGATAACAGGGGGCAATAGACTGTATTCTCCTGTCCTACAGTCGTCCTCTCCCCTGAAATGGCTGATAACAGGGGGCAATAGACTGTATTCTCCTGTCCTACAGTCATCCTCTCCCCTGAAATGGCTGATAACAGGGGGCAATAGACTGTATTCTCCTGTCCTACAGTCATCCTCCCCCTGAAATGGCTGATAACAGGAGGCAATAGACTGTATTCTCCTGTCCTACAGTCATCCTCTCCCCTGAAATGGCTGATAACAGGGGGCAATAGACTGTATTCTCCTGTCCTACAGTCATCCTCTCCTCTGAAATGGCTGATAACAGGGGGCAATAGACTGTATTCTCCTGTCCTACAGTCATCCTCTCCCCTGAAATGGCTGATAACAGGGGGCAATAGACTGTATTCTCCTGTCCTACAGTCATCCTCTCCTCTGAAATGGCTGATAACAGGGGGCAATAGACTGTATTCTCCTGTCCTACAGTCATCCTCTCCTCTGAAATGGCTGATAACAGGGGGCAATAGACTGTATTCTCCTGTCCTACAGTCATCCTCTCCCCTGAAATGGCTGATAACAGGGGGCAATAGACTGTATTCTCCTGTCCTACAGTCATCCTCTCCTCTGAAATGGCTGATAACAGGGGGCAATAGACTGTATTCTCCTGTCCTACAGTCATCCTCTTCCCTGAAATGGCTGATAACAGGAGCAATAGATTGTATTCTCCTGTCCTACAGTCATCCTCTCCCCTGAAATGGCTGATAACAGGGAGCAATAGACTGTATTCTCCTGTCCTACAGTCATCCTCTCCCCTGAAATGGCTGATAACAGGGGGCAATAGACTGTATTCTCCTGTCCTACAGTCATCCTCTCCCCTGAAATGGTTGATAACAGGGAGCAATAGACTGTATTCTCCTGTCCTACAGTCATCCTCTCCCCTGAAATGGCTGATAACAGGGGGCAATAGACTGTATTCTCCTGTCCTACAGTCATCCTCTCCCCTGAAATGGCTGATAACAGGGAGCAATAGACTGTATTCTCCTGTCCTACAGTCATCCTCTCCTCTGAAATGGCTGATAACAGGGTGCAATAGACTGTATTCTCCTGTCCTACAGTCATCCTCTCCCCTGAAATGGCTGATAACAGGGAGCAATAGATTGTATTCTCCTGTCCTACAGTCATCCTCTCCCCTGAAATGGCTGATAACAGGGGGCAATAGATTGTATTCTCCTGTCCTACAGTCATCCTCTCCCCTGAAATGGCTGATAACAGGGAGCAATAGACTGTATTCTCCTGTCCTACAGTCATCCTCTCCCCTGAAATGGCTGATAACAGGGTGCAATAGACTGTATTCTCCTGTCCTACAGTCATCCTCTCCCCTGAAATGGCTGATAACAGGGGGCAATAGACTGTATTCTCCTGTCCTACAGTCATCCTCTCCCCTGAAATGGCTGATAACAGGGAGCAATAGACTGTATTCTCCTGTCCTACAGTCATCCTCTCCCCTGAAATGGCTGATAACAGGGAGCAATAGACTGTATTCTCCTGTCCTACAGTCATCCTCTCCCCTGAAATGGCTGATAACAGGGAGCAATAGACTGTATTCTCCTGTCCTACAGTCATCCTCTCCCCTGAAATGGCTGATAACAGGGGCAATAGACTGTATTCTCCTGTCCTACAGTCATCCTCTCCCCTGAAATGGCTGATAACAGGGAGCAATAGACTGTATTCTCCTGTCCTACAGTCATCCTCCCCCCTGAAATGGCTGATAACAGGGGGCAATAGACTGTATTCTCCTGTCCTACAGTCATCCTCTCCCCTGAAATGGCTGATAACAGGGGCAATAGACTGTATTCTCCTGTCCTACAGTCATCCTCTCCCCTGAAATGGCTGATAACAGGGGACAATAGACTGTATTCTCCTGTCCTACAGTCATCCTCTCCCCTGAAATGGCTGATAACAGGGGGCAATAGACTGTATTCTCCTGTCCTACAGTCATCCTCTCCCCTGAAATGGCTGATAACAGGGGGCAATAGACTGTATTCTCCTGTCCTACAGTCATCCTCTCCCCTGAAATGGCTGATAACAGGGGGCAATAGACTGTATTCTCCTGTCCTACAGTCATCCTCCCCCCTGAAATGGCTGATAACAGGGGGCAATAGACTGTATTCTCCTGTCCTACAGTCATCCTCCCCCCTGAAATGGCTGATAACAGGGGCAATAGACTGTATCCTCCTGTCCTACAGTCATCCTCTCCCCTGAAATGGCTGATAACAGGGGGTAATAGACTGTATTCTCCTGTCCTACAGTCAACCTCTCCCCTGAAATGGCTGATAACAGGGGGCAATAGACTGTATTCTCCTGTCCTACAGTCATCCTCTCCCCTGAAATGGCTGATAACAGGGAGCAATAGTCTGTATTCTCCTGTCCTACAGTCATCCTCTCCTCTGAAATGGCTGATAACAGGGGGCAATAGACTGTATTCTCCTGTCCTACAGTCATCCTCTCCTCTGAAATGGCTGATAACAGGGGGCAATAGACTGTATTCTCCTGTCCTACAGTCATCCTCTTCCCTGAAATGGCTGATAACAGGAGCAATAGATTGTATTCTCCTGTCCTACAGTCATCCTCTCCCCTGAAATGGCTGATAACAGGGAGCAATAGACTGTATTCTCCTGTCCTACAGTCATCCTCTCCCCTGAAATGGCTGATAACAGGGGGCAATAGACTGTATTCTCCTGTCCTACAGTCATCCTCTCCCCTGAAATGGCTGATAACAGGGAGCAATAGACTGTATTCTCCTGTCCTACAGTCATCCTCTCCCCTGAAATGGCTGATAACAGGGGGCAATAGACTGTATTCTCCTGTCCTACAGTCATCCTCTCCTCTGAAATGGCTGATAACAGGGGGCAATAGACTGTATTCTCCTGTCCTACAGTCATCCTCTTCCCTGAAATGGCTGATAACAGGAGCAATAGATTGTATTCTCCTGTCCTACAGTCATCCTCTCCCCTGAAATGGCTGATAACAGGGGGCAATAGACTGTATTCTCCTGTCCTACAGTCATCCTCTCCCCTGAAATGGCTGATAACAGGGGGCAATAGACTGTATTCTCCTGTCCTACAGTCATCCTCTCCCCTGAAATGGCTGATAACAGGGAGCAATAGACTGTATTCTCCTGTCCTACAGTCATCCTCTCCCCTGAAATGGCTGATAACAGGGGCAATAGACTGTATTCTCCTGTCCTACAGTCATCCTCTCCCCTGAAATGGCTGATAACAGGGAGCAATAGATTGTATTCTCCTGTCCTACAGTCATCCTCTCCCCTGAAATGGCTGATAACAGGGGGCAATAGACTGTATTCTCCTGTCCTACAGTCATCCTCTCCCCTGAAATGGCTGATAACAGGGAGCAATAGACTGTATTCTCCTGTCCTACAGTCATCCTCTCCCCTGAAATGGCTGATAACAGGGGCAATAGACTGTATTCTCCTGTCCTACAGTCATCCTCTCCCCTGAAATGGCTGATAACAGGGAGCAATAGACTGTATTCTCCTGTCCTACAGTCATCCTCCCCCCTGAAATGGCTGATAACAGGGGACAATAGACTGTATTCTCCTGTCCTACAGTCATCCTCTCCCCTGAAATGGCTGATAACAGGGGGCAATAGACTGTATTCTCCTGTCCTACAGTCATCCTCTCCCCTGAAATGGCTGATAACAGGGGGCAATAGACTGTATTCTCCTGTCCTACAGTCATCCTCTCCCCTGAAATGGCTGATAACAGGGGGCAATAGACTGTATTCTCCTGTCCTACAGTCATCCTCCCCCCTGAAATGGCTGATAACAGGGGGCAATAGACTGTATTCTCCTGTCCTACAGTCATCCTCCCCCCTGAAATGGCTGATAACAGGGGGCAATAGATTGTATCCTCCTGTCCTACAGTCATCCTCTCCCCTGAAATGGCTGATAACAGGGGGTAATAGACTGTATTCTCCTGTCCTACAGTCAACCTCTCCCCTGAAATGGCTGATAACAGGGGGCAATAGACTGTATTCTCCTGTCCTACAGTCATCCTCTCCTCTGAAATGGCTGATAACAGGGGGCAATAGACTGTATTCTCCTGTCCTACAGTCATCCTCTCCCCTGAAATGGCTGATAACAGGGGGCAATAGACTGTATTCTCCTGTCCTACAGTCATCCTCTCCCCTGAAATGGCTGATAACAGGGAGCAATAGACTGTATTCTCCTGTCCTACAGTCATCCTCTCCTCTGAAATGGCTGATAACAGGGAGCAATAGACTGTATTCTCCTGTCCTACAGTCATCCTCCCCCTGAAATGGCTGATAACAGGGGCAATAGACTGTATTCTCCTGTCCTACAGTCATCCTCTCCCCTGAAATGGCTGATAACAGGGGGTAATAGATTGTATTCTCCTGTCCTACAGTCATCCTCTCCCCTGAAATGGCTGATAACAGGGGGCAATAGACTGTATTCTCCTGTCCTACAGTCATCCTCCCCCCCTGAAATGGCTGATAACAGGGAGCAATAGACTGTATTCTCCTGTCCTACAGTCATCCTCTCCCCTGAAATGGCTGATAACAGGGGGTAATAGATTGTATTCTCCTGTCCTACAGTCATCCTCTCCCCTGAAATGGCTGATAACAGGGGGCAATAGATTGTATTCTCCTGTCCTACAGTCATCCTCTCCCCTGAAATGGCTGATAACAGGGAGCAATAGACTGTATTCTCCTGTCCTACAGTCATCCTCTCCCCTGAAATGGCTGATAACAGGGAGCAATAGACTGTATTCTCCTGTCCTACAGTCATCCTCTCCTCTGAAATGGCTGATAACAGGGGGCAATAGACTGTATTCTCCTGTCCTACAGTCATCCTCTCCCCTGAAATGGCTGATAACAGGAGGCAATAGACTGTATTCTCCTGTCCTACAGTCATCCTCTCCCCTGAAATGGCTGATAACAGGAGGCAATAGATTGTATTCTCCTGTCCTACAGTCATCCTCTCCCCTGAAATGGCTGATAACAGGGGGCAATAGATTGTATTCTCCTGTCCTACAGTCATCCTCTCCCCTGAAATGGCTGATAACAGGGAGCAATAGACTGTATTCTCCTGTCCTACAGTCATCCTCTCCCCTGAAATGGCTAATAACAGGGGGCAATAGACTGTATTCTCCTGTCCTACAGTCATCCTCTCCCCTGACATGGCTGATAACAGAGGGCAATAGACTGTATTCTCATGTCCTACAGTCATCCTCTCCCCTGAAATGGCTGATAACAGGAGGCAATAGACTGTATTCTCCTGTCCTACAGTCATCCCCTCCCCTGAAATGGCTGATAACAGGGGGCAATAGATTGTATTCTCCTGTCCTATAGTCATCCTCTCCCCTGAAATGTCTGATAACAGGGAGCAATAGATTGTATTCTCCTGTCCTACAGTCATCCTCTCCCCTGAAATGGCTGATAACAGGGGGCAATAGACTGTATTCTCCTGTCCTACAGTCATCCTCTCCCCTGAAATGGCTGATAACAGGGGGCAATAGATTGTATTCTCCTGTCCTACAGTCATCCTCTCCCCTGAAATGGCTGATAACAGGGGGCAATAGACTGTATTCTCCTGTCCTACAGTCACCCTCTCCCCTGAAATGGCTGATAACAGGGGGCAATAGATTGTATTCTCCTGTCCTATAGTCATCCTCTCCCCTGAAATGTCTGATAACAGGGAGCAATAGATTGTATTCTCCTGTCCTACAGTCATCCTCTCCCCTGAAATGGCTGATAACAGTGAGCAATAGATTGTATTCTCCTGCCCTACAGTCATCCTCTCCCCTGAAATGGCCGATAACAGGGGGCAATAGACTGTATTCTCCTGTCCTACAGTCATCCTCTCCCCTGAAATGGCTAAAAACAGGAGGCAATAGACTGTATTCTCCTGTACTACAGTCATCCTCTCCCCTGAAATGGCTGATAACAGGGGGCAATAGACTGTATTCTCCTGTCCTACAGTCATCCTCTCCCCTGAAATGGCTGATAACAGGGGCAATAGACTGTATTCTCCTGTCCTACAGTCATCCTCTCCCCTGAAATGGCCGATAACAGGGGGCAATAGACTGTATTCTCCGGTCCTACAGTCATCCTCTCCCCTGAAATGGCTAAAACAGGAGGCAATAGACTGTATTCTCCTGTCCTACAGTCATCCTCTCCTCTGAAATGGCTAATAACAGGGAGCAATAGATTGTATTCTCCTGTCCTACGGTCATCCTCTCCCCTGAAATGGCTGATAACAGGGAGCAATAGATTGTATTCTCCTGTCCTACAGTCATCCTCACCCCTGAAATGGCTGATAACAGGGGGCAATAGACTGTATTCTCCTGTCCTACAGTCATCCTCTCCTCTGAAATGTCTGATAACAGGGAGCAATAGACTGTATTCTCCTGTCCTACAGTCATCCTCTCCCCTGAAATGGCTGATAACAGGGGACAATAGACTGTATTCTCCTGTCCTACAGTCATCCTCTCCCCTGAAATGGCTGATAACAGGGGACAATAGACTGTATTCTCCTGTCCTACAGTCATCCTCACCCCTGAAATGGCTGATAACAGAGAGCAATAGACTGTATTCTCCTGTCCTAAAGTCATCCTCTTCCCTGAAATGGCTGATAACAGGGAGCAATAGATTGTATTCTCCTGTCCTACAGTCATCCTCTCCTCTGAAATGGCTGATAACAGGGAGCAATAGACTGTATTCTCCTGTCCTACAGTCATCCTCTCCCCTGAAATGGCTGATAACAGGGAGCAATAGACTGTATTCTCCTGTCCTACAGTCATCCTCACCCCTGAAATGGCTGATAACAGGGGGCAATAGACTGTATTCTCCTGTCCTACAGTCATCCTCTCCCCTGAAATGGCTGATAACAGGGAGCAATAGATTGTATTCTCCTGTCCTACAGTCATCCTCACCCCTGAAATGGCTGATAACAGGGGGCAATAGATTGTATTCTCCTGTCCTACAGTCATCCTCTCCCCTGAAATGGCTGATAACAGGGAGCAATAGACTGTATTCTCCTGTCCTACAGTCATCCTCACCCCTGAAATGGCTGATAACAGGGAGCAATAGACTGTATTCTCCTGTCCTACAGTCATCCTCTCCCCTGAAATGGCTGATAACAGGGAGCAATAGACTGTATTCTCCTGTCCTACAGTCATCCTCTCCCCTGAAATGGCTGATAACAGGGGGCAATAGACTGTATTCTCCTGTCCTACAGTCATCCTCTCCCCTGAAATGGCTGATAACAGGGAGCAATAGACTGTATTCTCCTGTCCTACAGTCATCCTCACCCCTGAAATGGCTGATAACAGGGAGCAATAGACTGTATTCTCCTGTCCTACAGTCATCCTCTCCCCTGAAATGGCTGATAACAGGGAGCAATAGACTGTATTCTCCTGTCCTACAGTCATCCTCACCCCTGAAATGGCTGATAACAGGGGGCAATAGACTGCATTCTCCTGTCCTACAGTCATCCTCTCCCCTGAAATGGCTGATAACAGGGAGCAATAGATTGTATTCTCCTGTCCTACGGTCATCCTCTCCCCTGAAATGGCTGATAACAGGGAGCAATAGATTGTATTCTCCTGTCCTACAGTCATCCTCACCCCTGAAATGGCTGATAACAGGGGGCAATAGACTGTATTCTCCTGTCCTACAGTCATCCTCTCCTCTGAAATGTCTGATAACAGGGAGCAATAGACTGTATTCTCCTGTCCTACAGTCATCCTCTCCCCTGAAATGGCTGATAACAGGGGACAATAGACTGTATTCTCCTGTCCTACAGTCATCCTCTCCCCTGAAATGGCTGATAACAGGGGACAATAGACTGTATTCTCCTGTCCTACAGTCATCCTCTCCCCTGAAATGGCTGATAACAGGGACCAATAGACTGTATTCTCCTGTCCTACAGTCATCCTCTCCCCTGAAATGGCTGATAACAGAGAGCAATAGACTGTATTCTCCTGTCCTACAGTCATCCTCACCCCTGAAATGGCTGATAACAGAGAGCAATAGACTGTATTCTCCTGTCCTAAAGTCATCCTCTTCCCTGAAATGGCTGATAACAGGGAGCAATAGATTGTATTCTCCTGTCCTACAGTCATCCTCTCCTCTGAAATGGCTGATAACAGGGGGGCAATAGACTGTATTCTCCTGTCCTACAGTCATCCTCTCCCCTGAAATGGCTGATAACAGGGAGCAATAGATTGTATTCTCCTGTCCTACAGTCATCCTCTTCCCTGAAATGGCTGATAACAGGGAGCAATAGATTGTATTCTCCTGTCCTACAGTCATCCTCTCCTCTGAAATGGCTGATAACAGGGGGGCAATAGACTGTATTCTCCTGTCCTACAGTCATCCTCCCCCCTGAAATGGCTGATAACAGGGAGCAATAGATTGTATTCTCCTGTCCTACAGTCATCCTCTCCTCTGAAATGGCTGATAACAGGAGGCAATAGACTGTATTCTCCTGTCCTACAGTCATCCTCTCCCCTGAAATGGCTGATAACAGGGGCAATAGACTGTATTCTCCTGTCCTACAGTCATCCTCTCCCCTGAAATGGCTGATAACAGGGGACAATAGACTGTATTCTCCTGTCCTACAGTCATCCTCTCCCCTGAAATGGCTGATAACAGGGAGCAATAGACTGTATTCTCCTGTCCTACAGTCATCCTCTTCCCTGAAATGGCTGATAACAGGGAGCAATAGATTGTATTCTCCTGTCCTACAGTCATCCTCTCCTCTGAAATGGCTGATAACAGGGGGGCAATAGACTGTATTCTCCTGTCCTACAGTCATCCTCTCCCCTGAAATGGCTGATAACAGGGAGCAATAGATTGTATTCTCCTGTCCTACAGTCATCCTCTTCCCTGAAATGGCTGATAACAGGGAGCAATAGATTGTATTCTCCTGTCCTACAGTCATCCTCTCCCCTGAAATGGCTGATAACAGGGGGCAATAGACTGTATTCTCCTGTCCTACAGTCGTCCTCTCATCTGAAATGGCTGATAACAGGGGGCAATAGACTGTATTCTCCTGTCCTACAGTCATCCTCTCCCCTGAAATGGCTAAAAACAGGAGGCAATAGACTGTATTCTACTGTCCTACAGTCATCCTCTCCCCTGAAATGGCTGATAACAGGGGCAATAGACTGTATTCTCCTGTCCTACAGTCATCCTCTCCCCTGAAATGGCTGATAACAGGGGGCAATAGATTGTATTCTCCTGTCCTACAGTCATCCTCTCCCCTGAAATGGCTGATAACAGGGAGCAATAGATTGTATTCTCCTGTCCTACAGTCGTCCTCTCATCTGAAATGGCTGATAACAGGGGGCAATAGACTGTATTCTCCTGTCCTACAGTCATCCTCTCCCCTGAAATGGCTGATAACAGGGAGCAATAGACTGTATTCTCCTGTCCTACAGTCATCCTCCCCCCTGAAATGGCTGATAACAGGGAGCATTAGACTGTATTCTCCTGTCATACAGTCATCCTCCCCCCGGAAATGGCTGATAACAGGGAGCAATAGACTGTATTCTCCTGTCCTACAGTCATCCTCTCCCCTGAAATGGCTGATAACAGGGAGCAATAGACTGTATTCTCCTGTCCTACAGTCATCCTCTCCCCTGAAATGGCTGATAACAGGGGGCAATAGATTGTATTCTCCTGTCCTACAGTCATCCTCTCCCCTGAAATGGCTGATAACAGGGAGCAATAGACTGTATTCTCCTGTCCTACAGTCATCCTCTCCCCTGAAATGGCTGATAACAGGGGGCAATAGACTGTATTCTCCTGTCCTACAGTCATCCTCTCCCCTGAAATGGCTGATAACAGGGGGCAATACACTGTATTCTCCTGTCCTACAGTCATCCTCCCCCTGAAATGACTGATAACAGGGGGCAATAGACTGTATTCTCCTGTCCTACAGTCATCCTCTCCCCTGAAATGGCTGATAACAGGGAGCAATAGATTGTATTCTCCTGTCCTACAGTCACCCTCTCCCCTGAAATGACTGATAACAGGGAGCAATAGACTGTATTCTCCTGTCCTACAGTCATCCTCTCCCCTGAAATGGCTGATAACAGGGGGCAATAGATTGTATTCTCCTGTCCTACAGTCATCCTCCCCCCTGAAATGGCTGATAACAGGGAGCAATAGATTGTATTCTCCTGTCCTACAGTCATCCTCTCCCCTGAAATGGCTGATAACAGGGGGCAATAGACTGTATTCTCCTGTCCTACAGTCATCCTCCCCCTGAAATGGCTGATAACAGGGGGCAATAGACTGTATTCTCCTGTCCTACAGTCATCCTCTCCCCTGAAATGGCTGATAACAGGGAGCAATAGACTGTATTCTCCTGTCCTACAGTCATCCTTCCCCTTGAAATGGCTGATAACAGGGAGCAATAGACTGTACTCTCCTGTCCTACAGTCATCCTCTCCCCTGAAATGGCTGATAACAGGGAGCAATAGACTGTATTCTCCTGTCCTACAGTCATCCTCTCCCCTGAAATGGCTGATAACAGGGGGCAATAGACTGTATTCTCCTGTCCTACAGTCATCCTCTCCCCTGAAATGGCTGATAACAGGGGGCAATAGACTGTATTCTCCTGTCCTACAGTCATCCTCTCCCCTGAAATGTCTGATAACAGGGAGCAATAGACTATATTCTCCTGTCCTACAGTCATCCTCTCCCCTGAAATGGCTGATAACAGGGGGCAATAGACTGTATTCTCCTGTCCTACAGTCGTCCTCTCCCCTGAAATGGCTGATAACAGGGGGCAATAGACTGTATTCTCCTGTCCTACAGTCATCCTCTCCTCTGAAATGGCTGATAACAGGGGGCAATAGATTGTATTCTCCTGTCCTACAGTCATCCTCTCCCCTGAAATGGCTGATAACAGGGGGCAATAGACTGTATTCTCCTGTCCTACAGTCATCCTCTCCTCTGAAATGACTGATAACAGGGGGCAATAGATTGTAACTTTTTTTATGAAATTGTTTTAAAACATAACAAAAAGTAAAACAAACGAAAACATAACCATATAATAATGACATAAAAATATAATTTGATCCATTTCTTCCATTACAGCCAGTCCATTCCTCCTACACACATAATATATACACTATATACATATAATATTCTATATACACAGCCGTCACCATCCCCTACAAAATTATTATTTTTTTCTTAAATACTTAACAATTATCAGTAGAGATGAGCGAATTTAAAAAAAAAAATCGGTTCGATCCAAATTTATTTGCGGCAAATAGCGATAAATATATATATAAATGCCTTTATAGTGGTGTAGAACACTGTGCCTGTATAGCAGTGTAGAACACTGTGCCTGTATAGCGGTGTAGAACACTGTGCCTTTATAGTGGTGTAGAACACTGTGCCTGTATAGTGGTGTAGAGCACTGTGCCTGTATAGTGGTGTAGAGCACTGTGCCTGTATAAAGGTGTAGAGCACTGTGCCTGTATAGTGGTGTAGAGCACTGTGCCTGTATAGTGGTGTAGAGCACTGTGCCTGTATAGTGGTGTAGAGCACTGTGCCTGTATAGTGGTGTAGAACACTGTGCCTGTATAGCGGTGTAGAACACTGTGTCTGTATAGTGGTGTAGAACACTGTGCCTGTATAGTGGTGTAGAACACTGTGCCTGTATAGTGGTGTAGAACACTGTGCCTGTATAGTGGTGTAGAACACTGTGCCTGTATAGCGGTGTAGAGCACTGTGCCTGTATATCGGTGTAGAACACTGTGCCTGTATAGTGGTAGAACACTGTGCCTGTATAGTGGTGTAGAACACTGTGCCTGTATAGTGGTGTAGAGCACTGTGCCTGTATAGTGGTGTAGAACACTGTGCCTGTATAGGGGTGTAGAACACTGTGCCTGTATAGGGGTGTAGAACACTGTGCCTGTATAGTGGTGTAGAACACTGTGCCTGTATAGTGGTGTAGAACACTGTGCCTGTATAGTGGTGTAGAGCACTGTGCCTGTATAGGGGTGTAGAACACTGTGCCTGTATAGGGGTGTAGAACACTGTGCCTGTATAGTGGTGTAGAACACTGTGCCTGTATAGTGGTGTAGAACACTGTGCCTGTATAGCGGTGTAGAACACTGTGCCTGTATAGTGGTGTAGAACACTGTGCCTGTATAGTGGTGTAGAACACTGTGCCTGTATAGTGGTGTAGAACACTGTGCCTGTATAGCGGTGTAGAACACTGTGCCTGTATAGTGGTGTAGAACACTGTGCCTGTATAGCGGTGTAGAACACTGTGCCTGTATAGTGGTGTAGAACACTGTGCCTGTATAGTGGTGTAGAACACTGTGCCTGTATAGTGGTGTAGAACACTGTGCCTGTATAGCGGTGTAGAACACTGTGCCTGTATTGTGGTGTAGAACACTGTGCCTGTATAGCGGTGTAGAACACTGTGCTTGTATAGCGGTGTAGAACACTGTGCCTGTATATTGGTGTAGAACACTGTGCCTGTATAGCGATGTAGAACACTGTGCCTGTATAGCGGTGTAGAACACTGTGCCTGTATAGTGGTGTAGAACACTGTGCCTGTATAGCGGTGTAGAGCACTGTGCCTGTATAGTGGTGTAGAACACTGTGCCTGTATAGCGGTTTAGAACACTGTGCCTGTATAGCGGTGTAGAACACTGTGTCTGTATAGGGGTGTAGAACACTGTGCCTGTATAGCGGTGTAGAACACTGTGCCTGTATAGCGGTGTAGAACACTGTGCCTGTATAGTGGTGTAGAACACTGTGCCTGTATAGTGGTGTAGAACACTGTGCCTGTATAGCGGTGTAGAACACTGTGCCTGTATAGCTGTGTAGAACACTGTGCCTGTATAGCGGTGTAGAACACTGTGCCTGTATATTGGTGTAGAACACTGTGCCTGTATAGTGGTGTAGAACACTGTGCCTGTATAGTGGTGTAGAACACTGTGCCTGTATAGTGGTGTAGAACACTGTGCCTGTATATTGGTGTAGAACACTGTGCCTGTATAGTGGTGTAGAACACTGTGCCTGTATAGTGGTGTAGAACACTGTGCCTGTATAGTGGTGTAGAACACTGTGCCTGTATAGTGGTGTAGAGCACTGTGCCTGTATAGTGGTGTAGAGCACTGTGCCTGTATAGGGGTGTAGAACACTGTGCCTGTATAGTGGTGTAGAACACTGTGCCTGTATAGCGGTGTAGAACACTGTGCCTGTATAGTGGTGTAGAACACTGTGCCTGTATAGTGGTGTAGAGCACTGTGCCTGTATAGGGGTGTAGAACACTGTGCCTGTATAGTGGTGTAGAACACTGTGCCTGTATAGCGGTGTAGAACACTGTACCTGTATAGTGGTGTAGAACACTGTGCCTGTATAGTGGTGTAGAGCACTGTGCCTGTATAGGGGTGTAGAACACTGTGCCTGTATAGTGGTGTAGAACACTGTGCCTGTATAGCGGTGTAGAACACTGTGCCTGTATAGTGGTGTAGAACACTGTGCCTGTATAGTGGTGTAGAACACTGTGCCTGTATAGGGGTGTAGAACACTGTGCCTGTATAGTGGTGTAGAACACTGTGCCTGTATAGCGGTGTAGAACACTGTGCCTTGCAGTAACACACATAGGGAGTCTGCTGTGGTAGTGAAATAATACTGTGAGTCCGTATGACATGCAGATGACAGGCGTCGCTCTTAGAATCACTGCCCAAATAAGTGAAGTGTGCAGTCACGGGGCCAAAACTGACCAAATAACTCAAGTGTGAACTCAGCCTTACAGGTCAACTGCAACACCGCCGAGTAGGTGATTTTACCCCCAACACTACGCACTGACTGACTGCTACCGCCGCTGCCTCCGTGAACCCGTGCACCGCTACTTTCCGGGCAGGTAGGCTCCTGCGAAGCGGGTGGTCTACCCCGGGCACGTTTGGCTACCGACCTCCCACTGCTGCCACCATATTTGACCCCTCCTCCCCCACGCCCTGTGTAATCATTTTCTCGATCTTCCCGCTTCGTCTATTTATTTATAGGGAATATGGGACAGAAGGTTAAAATTTCTCAACTTTATAAAGTGTTGCTTAAAACACGATTTAATAATACACATTCTCCGGAACATAAGGCTTGGCAAACTGATTGTCCGGGAATTTCCCCTCGAAGATTGGGATAATATATTGGCAAATTTAAGTTTAGTTTCTTATAATTTTAATCACGTTTTGGTTCAATTTAATATTTTGCACCAAATCTATATCTCACCTTTATGGCTTAATAAATGTGGTTTAAGGGAAACTTCTAATAGTCCACGGGGTGATTTGTCTGGGGCGGATCACTTGCATAGGTTTTGGTCATGTATAGAGTTGAAACAATATTGGGGGGCAATTTTTAATTTTATTATCCGGGAATTGAAAGTTAAGATTCTGTTTACGGTGGAATGTTGGGCACTGAGTGACCTCTCCAAGGTAGAATGTCCAAAATATAAAGGATTCTTTTGATTAAAATAATGTTCTTGGCGAGACTTGATTGCTAGGGTTTGGGTTTCTCCAATTACTCCAAGTATTACTTCATGGGTTAACCTGGTTAATATGATTAAGAGATATGAAAACATTATATAAAAGCATATATGGAAGTTTTAAGGTTTTCCTGCCTACACACCCTCATTATCCCCCCCCCTTTTTCGCTTATTGATGGGGGATGGGGGGAGACACGCATCACAAGGGAGAGGGTTGGTTGGGTATGAACAGGGGGATAGGGTTTATTAGGGGAAAAAGAATATAATAATGTTTTGTTTTTGGTGAATTGTATTGTTTGAATTTCTAATAAAATTTTAGATAAAAACAAAACAAAAAGATGAGTAGCATATCGCACACTGAGAGCGAAAGGAGCAGGATTCCTCAGCAGTGCAGAGTATTTCAGGAGAGGAGTATGCTAATCTTGTTGAAGATTGTGGACTAGGGCTGGGTTCACACGGGCGAGATTTCCGCGCGGGTGCAATGCGTGAGTTAAATCTGGACCCATTCATTTCTATGGGGCTGTGCACATGAGCGGTGATTTTCACGCATCACTTGTGCGTTGCGTGAAAATCGCAGCAAGCTCTATTTTGTGCGGTTTTTACGCAACGCAGGCCCCATAGAAGTGAATGGGGCTGCGTGAAAATCGCAAGCATCCGCAAGCAAGTGCGGATGCGGTGCGATTTTCACGCATAGTTGCTAGCAGACGATTGGGATGGAGACCCGATCATTATTATTTTCCCTTATAACATGGTTATAAGGGAAAATAATAGCATTCTTAATACAGAAAGCAAAGTAAAATAGTGATGGAGGGGTTAAAAAAAATTTTAAAAAAATTTAACTCACCTTAATCTACTTGTTCGCGCAGCCGGCATCTCTTCTTTCTTCTTCTTTGCTGTGCAGAAGGAAAAGGACCTGTGGTGATGTCACTGCGCTCATCACATGGTCCGTCACATGATCCACCACCGTGGTGATGGACCATGTGATGAGCGCAGTGATGTCAGCAAAGGTCCTTTACCCAGGTCCTGAAGAAAGAAGAAAGAAGAGATGCCGGCTGCGCGAACAAGTTAAATTATATTTTATTATTTTTTTAACCCCTCCAGCCCTATTGTACTAAGCATTCTGTATTAAGAATGCTATTATTTTCCCTTATAACCATGTTATAAGGGAAAATAATACAATCTACACAACACCAATCCCAAACCTGAACTTCTGTGAAGACATGGCGATTTTTCTCACGCACGTGCAAACGCGCATTAAAATGTTTTGCACTCGCGCGGAAAAATCGCGCATTTTCCCGCTACGCACCCGCATCTTATCCGGCCCAAATCCATGACTCCCGTGTGAAAGAGGCCTAAGAGTTACAAGGTGGAAAGAGCAGGGTCCCCAGCAGCACAGAGTATTTCAGGAGTGTGTCGGTTGTGTAGGAAAGGACAGACAGGATTACTGGTTCTCAAAAAGCTTAGAATCAAAGTTGAAAAATATGTGGCACCAGAGGGGTGTGAGGACGCCATCACGATAGGACGGGTACGCCATCCAGGGCAGATTGTATATGTGGTCGACACACAGAATATAACCAGGAAACAGATTGAAGAATGGGGACAATTCGATCTGATAATTGGCGTCAGTCCTTGTAATGACTTATCTGTGGTTAACCCGCACCGGAAAGGTCTTTGACTTTCCACAATTACTCAATAAATTGTTGCCCAAGACAGGAGAGAATCGTCCAGTCTTCTGGTTATTCGAGAACGTGGTTGCGATGGAGAAAGCATTTCCAGAAAACAATCTCTCTCCACCTGGAGACGAATCCTGTCAAGATTGATGCAAGTGCGGTATCATCTGCTCATGGAGCCAGATACTTCTGCGGGAACCTGCCTGGCATGAGCAGGTCTCTAGTAGCTACAGACAATGAGAAGACAAAGTTTCAAGATAGCTTGGAGCCTGGAAGAGTCGCGAAGTTCATCAAGATTCAAACCATAACTACCAGCCCCTGGTCTCTTCGCCCGGCGAAAACATCACGGGTTCCCAGACATCATGGATGGGAAGGAGGACATCCTGTGGTGCCCGGAGACTGCGAGGGTCTTCGGATCCCCCCCGCACTATACGGACATCTCAGAAATGAACCGCTGCTCCCGACAGAAGCTCCTGGGAAGGTCATGGAGCGTCCCGGTCATCCGGCATCTATTCGCCCCACTGAAGGATTATTTTGAAAGTGTGTAGAAGCCACACGGGGCCCCCACGCTGCAGATTTATCATGGAGACACCGGGTTTTATAATATTACATTATTATATAAAGAAAAAAATAATTAAGCCCCTTCATCACCCGGCTCCCAAGTGCGATCAACTACATCATCATAATCATCATCATCGAGTACTGTCTGCACGTCACTGATGTCCTCCTCAACCGTCTCTGGGTCAGGAGCCTGACCGCTCACAACACCAGCTCCCACGCCACTCTCCTCATCACTACTTGCCCGCCTACCGGAGGAAGCGACGGATCTCCACATCTTGGCTGGCCAGTAGCTGCTGACTGTCCTCTAGTAGCTCGTCCTCGCTGTATAGTGGAGCTGAGCCCACAGCATATAATACTTTACTAAAACACTGTTTTACGCTGGCGCTTACTCCTCTATACTCCATCCCTAACGATGCGCTACCGCAGTAGTATCGCCACTGCTGCAGGAAAACACAAACTAATATAAATTATATGGTTCAGCGCGATAATATCCCACACTCTTTTACAACACCATAAACTGAGCTGACCGTGCATACATAGTATTGTTTCATATACAGTACAGACCAAAAGTTTGGACACACCTTCTCATTCAAAGAGTTTTCTTTATTTTCATGACTATGAAGGCATCAAAACTATGAATTAACACATGTGGAATTATATACATAACAAACAAGTGTGAAACAACTGAAAATATGTCATATTCTAGGTTCTTCAAAGTAGCCACCTTTTGCTTTGATTACTGCTTTGCACACTCTTGGCATTCTCTTGATGAGCTTCAAGAGGTAGTCCCCTGAAATGGTCTTCCAACAGTCTTGAAGGAGTTCCCAGAGATGCTTAGCACTTGTTGGCCCTTTTGCCTTCACTCTGCTGTCCAGCTCACCCCAAACCATCTCGATTGGGTTCAGGTCCGGTGACTGTGGAGGCCAGGTCATCTGGCGCAGCACCCCATCACTCTCCTTCATGGTCAAATAGCCCTTACTTTCAAAGTTTTCCCAATTTTTCGGCTGACTGACTGACCTTCATTTCTTAAAGTAATGATGGCCACTCGTTTTTCTTTACTTAGCTGCTTTTTTCTTGCCATAATACAAATTCTAACAGTCTATTCAGTAGGACTATCAGCTGTGTATCCACCTGACTTCTCCTCAACGCCACTGATGGTCCCAACCCCATTTATAAGGCAAGAAATCCCACTTATTAAACCTGACAGGGCACACCTGTGAAGTGAAAACCATTTCAGGGGACTACCTCTTGAAGCTCATCAAGAGAATGCCAAGAGTGTGCAAAGCAGTAATCAAAGCTAAAGGTGGCTACTTTGAAGAACCCAGAATATGACATATTTTCAGTTGTTTCACACTTGTTTGTTATGTATATAATTCCACATGTGGTAATTCATAGTTTTGATGCCTTCAGTGTGAATCTACAATTTTCATAGTCCCGAAAATAAAGAAAACTCTTTGAATGAGAAGGTGTGTCCAAACTTTTGGTCTGTACTGTATGTAGATGCATGCCTGCTTCAACCTCGCCGTCTCTCTTTTGCACGTGCCAATCCTCTTGATATGTAGGTGGATGTATATGGGAGTGGGATAAGGAGTCCTATGTTCTTACTGCAAAGCGAGCTTGCCCTGGCCGGTGGCAATGCTCTAGATTTGACTCGCTAGTTCGCGCGCTGTGTGACGTCACTGCACTAGATACGGATGCCTGGGAGTGTCAAAATCCAACGCGTTTCAGAAAAGCGTTATCCTTCGTCAGGGATGAGGACTACTTCTCCTAGTGTTCATTATATCGGGTACTTTTCCCCTCCCATTATTAACTCTTCGTTTTCACTCATGCTTGTCTCCTTCATTCAAACGCCAATAATTTAATTTCTAAATTTAACCCTATTGGCACTAAAGTGTTCATATTAAAAATCCAGCAAATCCAACAAAACATGTGAAATTAAAAGAGAGAACGAGATACCGCCCGCCCATCATTACACAATATAATTGCCAGACTAACATGTTTAAAAATATTGGGATATCCTGAAAGAAGACAAAATAATAGGTGATTATATTCCAAAAGTCACTACATTCATATAAAGGAAGGTTAGAAATGTGGGGAATATAGAGGCACCAACAAATAAATGTCTAAACACACAGGGAAATGCCTTTAAAGTAAAACAATCTATAAAAAGGTTTCTTTCCGTCTGGGGCACGTAGAAAGCTGAAATTAAAATCAATACTTTATTGGTAAGCACAAAGGCCAAAAAATTCGACCATTGTGTTTGGATCGATAATAAGTCCAACACACAGAGACCCACAAACACCAAGTTCAAATATAAGAATTGAGAAAGCTCGTTGGAAGAACGAGTAAAACGTTTTCAAGAAATCTACAGTGCGTCCAGTTGCCTCGATTTATTCTTTACAGAGATTTACCACGACCTGGATAAATGAGAACCTTCACAGTCAAATATAAGAGCATGAAAAAGACCGCCAAATTTATATGCAATTCGTAGCAATGGCATCAAAGACAGTGCAAGATACTTATCAAAATAGAAACAAAGGATATCATGGCGCGCGGGTAATACGTCCCGCCACTCTGGACCTGTATTTAGACCAGAAGAGCTCAAGCCCCTCTGCCCTAACAAAGCTAAGATCGAACATAGTAGTGCCATATGGATGGATCAGGGCAAAGATATCCTTTGCCACATAGCCCATCCCGAGGAGGAGCTCGACCACCCTCCCCCTAGGGGGACCTGCCTCATTGCCCCTCCATCGGAGACGGACAACGTTCCTACGGCCACCACCTGGTCCAGTTGCGGGCAGAGACCATACAGTCTCTCCCCTCCTTTGCTCTCGGAAGGCAGAGAGCCCGTGTCTGTCCAAAAGGACTAATCGATCTGCTCACCTTCTACTTCTAGTGAATCTTTCCCTTGTCTAAGCGCCTCCAGGAGGCGTCGTGCAAATCACTGTGACCAGAACCAGCAGGCAAACATGTATCGGCAGACCCCAGGGCGGCGACACTTGCATAGCTCCTTTTAGGAGCCGGAGCCGCTGCTGGGGAGGCAGATGGACCAGACCCTGCCTCACTAACCTCCATCTCCACCCGCTCTCGTGCAGTCCCATCACCATCAGCACCAACATCTACACCTCCAGCCGCTGCAGTCACACATACCGCGCCATTCACACTGCCTGCGACCTTGGCTGCGGTTTTTGCAGGCCCCACACCCTTCACTCCATCACCTTTCTTCGCTGTTGGCCTCACACTGGTCACACCTCCAGCGGCTGCAGTCACAGCACCATTCACACTAGCTGCATTATCTGACGCAGTTTTTGCAGGAGACGCCCCATTCACACCATCACCATTTTTCACTCCAACACTCAATCCCTGACTCCCCGGACCTGGCTGGAACATGAACCATCATGGGGGCGGCCATAGCGCTGCCGGTTAACCCTCTGGGCCATAGCAGCACTATGACCAACCCCAGCAGAGTCCGCCATTACAGAGTCCTCCTCTGTGCTCGCCGCAGAGATCTTCTCTGGCATCTGCACCAGTACCAGCAGGTTTTAACCCTTCACCGGACCGTCTGCCAAGGGCCTCTTCACCAACTCTCCTGCCTATGACAGCCGGGACGGTCTGTTCAGTGGTATTAATTATAGACATGTATAATGGTAAGGAGCTCGACCAAGATCATAGAGAATGACCAGGTGCGCACCCCGCGTTACCCCCAGTACCGAAATAACAGAAGTAAGTATTAGATAGACGACGGGGGGCACTCTATATCTGACAACTAATGGACAGTAAATAAAGCTATTTATTCTAGATTGGATAAAACTAGGAGAAATAAAAAGTACAGATATGTCCTCCAAAAAATAGCAGCGTAAACGCTTTAAAATATAAACTTTACATATGGTGACGTGTGTCATTCACAGTATAAATCCTCAATGGGACTACACTGTATCCTCAGTCCAAGTTCGGGGGTCCCCCTATTAATATGGGGTATAACCCTCACACAAAAAGGAAGACAAAGCAAAAGACAAAACAGCGTTCACCTAAATAACGCTGGAGATGAGAAGGGTAAAATAAAGGTCGTCTTCCAATATGTAAGCGTCAGCTCTGTAGGTTACTTCCGTCAGCAGAGTTTAGTAAAGTCGCTATATTGGAGCTAGGTTAGAATATTCATACTGGAAGGAAGATTAAACTCAGTACTTTACCGATCCGAGCTGGTTAAGGCCGTACAGTCCGACTCCAAAGACGTTGCAATCAGCTGTGCGTAGCAGATTCAGTAATCCGTAAGGACCTACGAGGCGTCCCACGTGGTCCTCTGCTCTCTCCCTCTCTGTGCACGTGACTCGGGAGTTTGCAGGGAACTGGATCCTAGAGTCCGGTCGTTCTATTCCACCGGCCGGCTTCTCCTGCTTACGCCGAATATAACAAATAAGTCCGGCTGTGGTATGTTGGCAATGTCGTCTACTCAGCTACAGTTCAATCCCTCACTGTTCGATACCAGACGCGTTTTGGGGCTGAAAGTGCCCTTGCCTCAGGTTTATATTTTAAAGCAGGGGGATGCTCAACCTGCGGCCCTCCAGCTGTTGTAAAACTACAACTCCCACCATGCCCTTCTGTAGGCTGTCCAGGAATGATGGGAGTTGTAGTTTTGCAACAGCTGGAGGGCCACAGGTTGAGCATGCCTGTTTTAAAGTGTTTACGCTGCTGTTTTTTGGAGGACATATCTGTACATTTTATCGATTTTTTTGATCTATGTATCTCCTAGTTTTATCCAATCTAGAATAAATAGTTTTATTCACTGTCCATAAGTTGTCAGATATAGAGTGCCCCCCACCGTCTATTAATTATAGGTCTCGGGACCGTCCCCGACACCTCACCTGCAGAGGGGCGCTTTTCCGCTACATGGGCCCCAGATGCCGACCTTCTTGTTCGGCCTTTCGGCCAAAACCGCTGCTGCGCTACCTCAAGCGGGGATACTGCCACTCACCTCAGCCTCCACCTCACAGACCGGGCTAGGATCGATATTGGGCTACGTGCGTCCATGATGCACGACCTCCTAAACCGCCGGCTGTTTCAGAGGGACATATGAGTAGCTCACCTCTTCCCGGCTGGTGGCTCTGCTGTTTTTTTGGCATTCTCTGGTCGGGATCACCTAGGCCAGTGTAGGTCCCCTAGGGCATCACTAGGGCTAGACAGCCTAGCGGCCCTAACCCTGTGTTTGGCAACTGCCTCCAGCCACGGTGTACGCACATCATCTAACACCGGTGAGGCCATCGCTGTACCAAGGAGCATCTCATCAGAGCGGTAGGACCACCTGTGTGTTCTGGTCACCGAGTGCCACAATCATCTGTGGGGTGACCTTCCGTTCTTCTTTATTGTTGTATCTTCCATGTAAATTATCTATTTATCTTGGAGCCAATTTTCTATGAATAGATTATTAAAAGTTAAGTTTTAAATTGATCACTTATCTCAATTTTCTGTATGACTCAGGTGGTCAAGTTCAATTTTGTTATCTATATTGTTACATATATATTCTATGGTCGGGAACCTCATCGTCTCTAAAATAAAACTGGCTGAGGTCGGGGGACACCAGCCTGCTGATCTCAGCCAATAACTGGCCCTCTGGGCTCTCCTCCTCATCCGTGGTAGTGGATGGTAAGGCCACTTGCTCCACCAGTATGCTGGAGCTGCACAATGCTGGACTACCGCTACCAGGTTCACTTTCCTGGGTCCCTGCACTCCTGGACTGTAACCCTTTAGGCCCCGACCTCTTCATCTTATAAAAACGCGCCTCATTCAAAAATTTATCAGTGAACGGACCGCCATTCCTTAAAATGATGTCATGTTTTTTTCAACCCAGAACTTTAAGTTCCTTTATCCTCTGGGAAAACACTTGACGCTTTCCTTTGGAGGAATAATCCGCATGCACCCTTGTGCTCCTGAGTAGTGTGGAGCAGACTTGTTTTTTAAGTTCGGCGTCCAAAGTTCGGGTTGTAGTTATTGAAAAATCCCATTATAAATTCCAAATTCTGTTATGGTTCGTGGTAGCGGAATCTGAACTTTTGACACAGAACTTAAAAAAAAAGTTCACTCAACACTACTCCTGAACTATTCCCTCAATTCTTTCAGCTGTTTTCCACTTTCCTCAGAAATCTTCAGGTAATGTACTGCCCTGGACGTTAAAGTGTCCGCTGATTCACCAGGACGCAAGACGCCCCAATCCACACTCCTCCAATGGTGTTTGTGCAACACCAGGCCCTCACCCACCTCCTCAGAAGTCTTGCGGCTTCCACGCTCACTGGTCAAAACTGGTTCAGAGTCCACATTTCTGCTGACCCGCTCAGATCGCCTGGTGAATCTTGGCGCTTCTTGTGAAGCGGTGTTCCTCTGCTCCCAGCCGGCCCAGACCAGGGGGCAGTGGACCAAGGATCCATGCCCAAGACCCTCCGCTCCCCTGGGGAAAGTAGGCAGAATCCTGGGCTGAAGGGATGGAAGTTCCTCCTCTCTGGTTCTCATTCAGCTCAGCTGTAGTGCGACCACAACCAGGATTGTATTCTCCTGTCCTACAGTCATCCTCTCCCCTGAAATGGCTGATAACAGGGGGCAATAGATTGTATTCTCCTGTCCTACAGTCATCCTCTCCCCTGAAATGGCTGATAACAGGGAGCAATAGACTGTATTCTCCTGTCCTACAGTCATCCTCTCCCCTGAAATGGCTGATAACAGGAGGCAATAGACTGTATTCTCCTGTCCTACAGTCATCTTCTCCCCTGAAATGGCTGATAACAGGGAGCAATAGACTGTATTCTCCTGTCCTACAGTCATCCTCTCCCCTGAAATGGCTGATAACAGGGGGCAATAGACTGTATTCTCCTGTCCTACAGTCATCCTCTCCTCTGAAATGGCTGATAACAGGGAGCAATAGACTGTATTCTCCTGTCCTACAGTCATCCTCTCCCCTGAAATGGCTGATAACAGGGGGCAATAGACTGTATTCTCCTGTCCTACAGTCATCCTCCCCCTGAAATGGCTGATAACAGGGAGCAATAGACTGTATTCTCCTGTCCTACAGTCATCCTCCCCCCTGAAATGGCTGATAACAGGGAGCAATAGACTGTATTCTCCTGTCCTACAGTCATCCTCTCCTCTGAAATGGCTGATAACAGGGAGCAATAGACTGTATTCTCCTGTCCTACAGTCATCCTCCCCCTGAAATGGCTGATAACAGGGAGCAATAGACTGTATTCTCCTGTCCTACAGTCATCCTCTCCCCTGAAATGGCTGATAACAGGGGGCAATAGACTGTATTCTCCTGTCCTACAGTCATCCTCTCCCCTGAAATGGCTGATAACAGGGGGCAATAGACTGTATTCTCCTGTCCTACAGTCATCCTCTCCCCTGAAATGGCTGATAACAGGGAGCAATAGACTGTATTCTCCTGTCCTACAGTCATCCTCTCCCCTGAAATGGCTGATAACAGGGAGCAATAGACTGTATTCTCCTGTCCTACAGTCATCCTCTCTCCTGAAATGGCTGATAACAGGGGGCAATAGACTGTATTCTCCTGTCCTACAGTCATCCTCTCTCCTGAAATGGCTGATAACAGGGGGCAATAGACTGTATTCTCCTGTCCTACAGTCATCCTCTCCCCTGAAATGGCTGATAACAGGGGGCAATAGATTGTATTCTCCTGTCCTACAGTCATCCTCTCCCCTGAAATGGCTGATAACAGGGGGCAATAGACTGTATTCTCCTGTCTTACAGTCATCCTCTCCCCTGAAATGGCTGATAACAGGGGGCAATAGACTGTATTCTCCTGTCCTACAGTCATCCTCTCCCCTGAAATGGCTGATAACAGGGGGCAATAGACTGTATTCTTCTGTCCTACAGTCATCCTCTCCTCTGAAATGGCTGATAACAGGGGGCAATAGACTGTATTCTCCTGTCCTACAGTCATCCTCTCCCCTGAAATGGCTGATAACAGGGAGCAATAGACTGTATTCTCCTGTCCTACAGTCATCCTCTCCCCTGAAATGGCTGATAACAGGGGGCAATAGACTGTATTCTCCTGTCCTACAGTCATCCTCCCCCCTGAAATGGCTGATAACAGGGAGCAATAGATTGTATTCTCCTGTCCTACAGTCATCCTCTCCCCTGAAATGGCTGATAACAGGGAGCAATAGACTGTATTCTCCTGTCCTACAGTCATCCTCTCCTCTGAAATGGCTGATAACAGGGGGCAATAGACTGTATTCTCCTGTCCTACAGTCATCCTCTCCCCTGAAATGGCTGATAACAGGGGGCAATAGACTGTATTCTCCTGTCCTACAGTCATCCTCTCCCCTGAAATGACTGATAACAGGGGGCAATAGACTGTATTCTACTGTCCTACAGTCATCCTCTCTCCTGAAATGGCTGATAACAGGGAGCAATAGACTGTATTCTCCTGTCCTACAGTCATCCTCTCCCCTGAAATGGCTGATAACAGGGGGCAATAGACTGTATTCTCCTGTCCTACAGTCATCCTCTCCCATGAAATGGCTGATAACAGGGAGCAATAGACTGTATTCTACTGTCCTACAGTCATCCTCTCTCCTGAAATGGCTGATAACAGGGAGCAATAGACTGTATTCTCCTGTCCTACAGTCATCCTCTCCCCTGAAATGGCTGATAACAGGGGGCAATAGACTGTATTCTCCTGTCCTACAGTCATCCTCTCCCCTGAAATGGCTGATAACAGGGGCAATAGATTGTATTCTCCTGTCCTACAGTCATCCTCTCTGAAATGGCTGATAACAGGGGGCAATAGACTGTATTCTCCTGTCCTACAGTCATCCTCTCCTCTGAAATGGCTGATAACAGGGGGCAATAGATTGTATTCTCCTGTCCTACAGTCATCCTCTCCCCTGAAATGGCTGATAACAGGGGCAATAGATTGTATTCTCCTGTCCTACAGTCATCCTCTCCCCTGAAATGGCTGATAACAGGGGGCAATAGATTGTATTCTCCTGTCCTACAGTCATCCTCTCCCCTGAAATGGCTGATAACAGGGGGCAATAGACTGTATTCTCCTGTCCTACAGTCATCCTCTCCCCTGAAATGGCTGATAACAGGGAGCAATAGACTGTATTCTCCTGTCCTACAGTCATCCTCTCCCCTGAAATGGCTGATAACAGGGGGCAATAGACTGTATTCTCCTGTCCTACAGTCATCCTCTCCTCTGAAATGGCTGATAACAGGGAGCAATAGACTGTATTCTCCGGTCCTACAGTCATCCTCTCCCTGAAATGGCTGATAACAGGAGGCAATAGACTGTATTCTCCTGTCCTATAGTCATCCTCTCTCCTGAAATGGCTGATAACCTACAGTCATCCTCTCCCCTGAAATGGCTGATAACAGGGGGCAATAGACTGTATTCTCCTGTCCTACAGTCATCCTCTCCCCTGAAATGGCTGATAACAGGGGACAATAGACTGTATTCTCCTGTCCTACAGTCATCCTCTCGCCTGAAATGGCTGATAACAGGGAGCAATAGATTGTATTCTCCTGTCCTACAGTCATCCTCTCCCCTGAAATGGCTGATAACAGGGGGCAATAGATTGTATTCTCCTGTCCTACAGTCATCCTCTCCCCTGAAATGGCTGATAACAGGGGGCAATAGACTGTATTCTCCTGTCCTACAGTCATCCTCTCCCCTGAAATGGCTGATAACAGGGGGCAATAGACTGTATTCTCCTGTCCTACAGTCATCCTCTCCTCTGAAATGGCTGATAACAGGGGGCAATAGACTGTATTCTCCTGTCCTACAGTCATCCTCTCCCCTGAAATGTCTGATAACAGGGAGCAATAGACTGTATTCTCCTGTCCTACAGTCATCCTCTCCCCTGAAATGGCTGATAACAGGGAGCAATAGACTGTATTCTCCTGTCCTACAGTCATCCTCTCCCCTGAAATGGCTGATAACAGGGGACAATAGACTGTATTCTCCTGTCCTACAGTCATCCTCTCCCCTGAAATGTCTGATAACAGGGGGCAATAGACTGTATTCTCCTGTCCTACAGTCATTCTCTCCCCTGAAATGGCTGATAACAGGGGGCAATAGACTGTATTCTCCTGTCCTACAGTCATCCTCTCCCCTGAAATGGCTGATAACAGGGGGCAATAGACTGTATTCTCCTGTCCTACAGTCATCCTCTCCCCTGAAATGGCTGATAACAGGGGGCAATAGACTGTATTCTCCTGTCCTACAGTCATCCTCTCCCCTGAAATGGCTGATAACAGGGAGCAATAGTCTGTATTCTTCTGTCCTACAGTCATCCTCTCCCCTGAAATGGCTGATAACAGGGGGCAATAGATTGTATTCTCCTGTCCTACAGTCATCCTCTCCCCTGAAATGGCTGATAACAGGGGGCAATAGACTGTATTCTCCTGTCCTACAGTCATCCTCTCCCCTGAAATGGCTGATAACAGGGAGCAATAGACTGTATTCTCCTGTCCTACAGTCATCCTCTCCCCTGAAATGGCTGATAACAGGGAGCAATAGACTGTATTCTCCTGTCCTACAGTCATCCTCTCCCCTGAAATGGCTGATAACAGGGGGGCAATAGATTGTATTCTCCTGTCCTACAGTCATCCTCTCCCCTGAAATGGCTGATAACAGGGGACAATAGACTGTATTCTCCTGTCCTACAGTCATCATCTCCCCTGAAATGGCTGATAACAGGGGGCAATAGACTGTATTCTCCTGTCCTACAGTCATCCTCTCCTCTGAAATGGCTGATAACAGGGGGCAATAGACTGTATTCTCCTGTCCTACAGTCATCCTCTCCCCTGAAATGGCTGATAACAGGGGGCAATAGATTGTATTCTCCTGTCCTACAGTCATCCTCTCCCCTGAAATGGCTGATAACAGGGGGCAATAGACTGTATTCTCCTGTCCTACAGTCATCCTCTCCCCTGAAATGGCTGATAACAGGGGGCAATAGACTGTATTCTCCTGTCCTACAGTCATCCTCTCCCCTGAAATGGCTGATAACAGGGGGCAATAGACTGTATTCTCCTGTCCTACAGTCATCCTCTCCCCTGAAATGGCTGATAACAGGGGGCAGTAGCTGGTGTCACTATAAACCACATAGTATAGTCATATTTCGTTCCTGGTGCCTGGAATACTGAGTCTGCGGATTTATTGCACTATTCCATATTGAGCAGAGCTGGAGACAGGAGCAGCAGAGCATTGCTCATCCACATCCAGTTATACCACAGAGCTTACAATCTACTCCAGGAAGCACACAAGACTAGAAGGTGCGAAATGCAGATTCTGCCCCCCCCCCCCGGCTGCTGGGTACTTAGTCATAGGCGAGGAGCTTAACAAGTATTATAATAATCCCTGTAAGATGATGGGGGTCATACTCTGCTCACTAGGTGTAAACAATGAGAAAACTCTGGATTCTCTAACATTAGTTTCTCTAGATACATTGTTGCATTATTTATGTAAAACCTGAACTCACATTCTAGCTCCGCCTACATACTGATGACATCACACGGTACATATCCATCATTCCAGTGCTGCCCTGTAAGGAGTCAGTGCCCTCAGGACACCCATAGTTTTCCTATAGTTACTGTCACTTCTGTTAACCGTTTCCTTTCCTTTTCTCATTCATACATTGTTGCCCCTTGTGACCCCCAGAGATACCATGTAACACCCGATTCTCACCCTCTGTACATTGTTGCCCCCACAGATACAATGTAACACTCGGTTCTCACCCTCTGTACATTGTTGCCCCCACAGATACAATGTATACCCGATTCTCACCCTCTGTACATTGTTGCCCCCACAGATACAATGTAACACTCGGTTCTCACCCTCTGTACATTGTTGCCCCCACAGATACAATGTAACACTCGGTTCTCACCCTCTGTACATTGTTGCCCCCACAGATACAATGTAACACTCGGTTCTCACCCTCTGTACATTGTTGCCCCCACAGATACAATGTAACACTCGGTTCTCACCCTCTGTACATTGTTGCCCCCACAGATACAATGTAACACTCGGTTCTCACCCTCTGTCCATTGTTGCCCCCACAGATACAATGTAACACTCGGTTCTCACCCTCTGTACATTGTTGCCCCCACAGATACAATGTAACACTTGGTTCTCACCCTCTGTACATTGTTGCCACCTGTATCGCCCGCAGATATAATGTAACACCCGGGGCTCACCCTCTGTACATTGTTGCCACCTGTAACCCCCACAGATACAATGTAAGGCCTCTTTCACACGACCGTTTTTTTTTTCCGTTTTGCGTTCCGTATAAGGTATACGGAACCATTCATTTTAATGGTTCCGCAAAAAAAACGGAATGTACTCCGTATGCATTCCGTTTCCGTATTTCCGTTTTTCCGTTCCGTTAAAAGATAGAACATGTCCTATTATTGCCCGCAAATCATGTTCCGTGGCTCCATTCAAGTCAATGGGTCCGCAAAAAAAACGGAACACATACGGAAATGCATCCGTATGTCTTACGTATCCGTTCCGTTTTTTGCGGAGCCATCTATTGAAAATGTTATGCCCAGCCCAATTTTTTCTATGAAATTACTGTTTACTGTATATGCCAAACGGAAAAACGGAAACAAAAAACGGAACAACGGATCCGTTTAAAACGGACCACAAAACACTGAAAAAGCCATACGGTCGTGTGAAAGAGGCCTAACACTCGGTTCTCACCCTCTGTACATTGTTGCCACCTTTATCCCCCACAGATACAATGTAACACTCGGTTCTCACCCTCTGTACATTGTTGCCACCTGTAACCCCCACAGATACAATGTAACACTCAGTTCTCACCCTCTGTACATTGTTGCCACCTGTAACCCCCACAGATACAATGTAACACTCAGTTCTCACCCTCTGTACATTGTTGCCACCTGTAACCCCCACAGATACAATGTAACACTCAGTTCTCACCCTCTGTAACCCCCACAGATACAATGTAACACTCGGTTCTCACCCTCTGTACATTGTTGCCACCTGTAACCCCCACAGATACAATGTAACACTCGGTTCTCACCCTCTGTATCCCCCACAGATACAATGTAACACTCGGTTCTCACCCTCTGTATCCCCCACAGATACAATGTAACACTCAGTTCTCACCCTCTGTAACCCCTACAGATACAATGTAACACCTGGGGCTCACCCTCTGTACATTGTTGCCACCTGTAACCCCCTCACATACAATGTAACACTCGGTTCTTACTCTCTGTATCCCCCACAGATACAATGTAACACTCGGTTCTCACCCTCTGTATCCCCAACAGATACAACTTAACACCCGGGCTCACCCTCTGTACATTGTTGCCACCTGTAACCCCCTCACATACAATGTAACACTCGGTTCTTACTCTCTGTATCCCCCACAGATACAATGTAACACTCGGTTCTCACCCTCTGTAACCCCCACAGATACAATGTAACACCCGGGCTCACCCTCCAGGCTGCAGCTTCTCCTCCTCTCCTGTTCAGGCTCTGTGCACCCAGCCTGCTCTCACCCCTCACCCTCCAGCTCGCCCTCCTCCTAGCAGGAATGTGCAGGCAGAGTTTACCCTGTAAGTGCCAGAGGCTTCCCTCTGCATATGGCCAAACATGGGCCCCTGAGGGCCAGTGTGAAGTTATGCTGACATATGTCTGCTCTCACACCCTTTAGGGTCAGAAGGGTGCTCCAGAGGCGGCAGATCACCCCGGTATAGAATTACTATAGGGGACGTGCAAATGTTCTGTACAGATGGAGGAAGGGCCCCCACAATCATGTCCTCCAGTGGGGCCCCAACAGCCATATATGCGTCATTGCACTGCCCAGGAAACCTGTCATCACAAGATCACAACACAGGAGGGGACTGTGGCCCATTTTTCCTAGGGCCCCCAGCAGCTGTCTCTATGTACTGCTCACAGCTCAGATGCTGTTACAGGGGGTGCAGACACACAAGGGCCCGGGTGCCTAAGGGGCCCCTCTCCACAGTATTACCAGTGAACTGTGATGGTCGTAGGGGCCCTTGAACAGATCTGATATCAAGTTCTACCTCCGGCTCACAGCGGATGCCATTACAGCACCCAAGGGAGTCACCACCCATCATTCTATAGAATGATACTACATCCCATATTAACCCATTTGTTCTTGGCTTCTCTGTGTGTCAGTCTAAAATGAAGTTGTGGCATTTTGTTTATGATTCAGAAAGCATAGCTATGGGTCCCTCCGCCCGTGTCAGTCTGCACTGTAGTTCTAGCATTCTATTCATTATCCAGGAAGTCCTGTAAGATTATGATCTGCGTTGTGTGAGGCGCTGGGAGCTCCATGCTGTCCCCCTCCCCCCCCCCCAGGACTATATTGAGCCGTTCACACAAATAGCAGTGAAAGTCACAACTGTGGCCCGGAATTAGATTCCCTGAGGCTCAGACAGACACACAAAGGACGCCTGTCCCAGACAAAGCCCCTCTGTCCTCCTCCTCTTTATAAAGCAGTCCCAAAATAATCATCTGCACATTATTTACTAAATTACGACTCCCAGCGGACACAATAAAACAAACTGTGTGGAAGTGGCAAATATTAACCCTTACAGGGACAAGGGCGACGATTCACGGTGATGGCGGTTATGAAGCTATTATATTAGTTTGTTGTAGGATGAACATAATCGGTAATTATAACTGTGACCGTTATATAGAGCTGGAGGATGGGGGGAGTAGTATTATGGGGGTCATTCACACCTGGTAAGCGCTGAACGTTGCTGGGACAAGGGGTGAAGGAGACACCGCGTATTGTCAGCCTTCAAGATGCAGCGATTTTTTCCTCTCTGCCTTCTAAGGCTGGGTTCACACTTGAGCGTTTTACAGCGCGTTCAAACGCGCTGTAAAACGCTCAACACATGAAAACCAATGCTTCCCTATGGCCCTGGTTCTCACTTGAGCGTTTTACAGCGCTGAAAAACGCGCTGTAAAACGCCCTACGCTCAAACAAGTACTTGAGCTTCTTTGGGGCGTTTTGACGCGCGTTTGTGGCCATAGGACATTGCAGTCAATCACACAAACGCGCGTCAAACGCACGTTTACTATTGCAAAAAACGCTCGTCAAAAACGCGCGTCAAAAACGCGCGTTAAACGCGCATATCAAAGACGCTCAGGTCTGAACCCAGCCTTAGAGCCGAAACGTCTTCATATTTCCTTCAACGTCACCTGGTGAATTTTTATTTTTACAAAATAAGTTTTATTTTTTATTATTGCCACCACGTGGGATACACAAAACATATTGGGGGGGGGGGATGAAAATAACCAGAAACTCCACCTCTGGATGTTATTATTGCGCTCACCGTGCCGTACAGATTACAGTGATGGAGCGGTGAGAGGCCGGGACGGGAGCCGAGATGATGTTTTTACAGTGATGACATTTTTGGGGGTAATATATTTTTTTCTTTTTTTAACTGGAGAAAAGAGACCAGAACAGCGATGTGATATCTACCGCTAAGGGCTCGTTCACACGAATGTGCCGCGTTTTGTGGTCCACAAGACACGGATGCCGCCCGCGTGCCTTCCGCAATTTGCAGAACGGACGGCTCATTATAGAAATGCCTAGAATAGGACATTATCTATGTTGTGGAAATTTTATTAGGATGTGTATTTAATATATTGTGTATTGTCATCATGTCTCTCAGTGTCAGGGTAAACCATTGGAGGGGATATCTTCCCGAATCCCGTGTATGTCCTGTCACAGCTGCTGGGCGCAGAGGTCTCCGTCGGCGAATGGTCCATGTGCTAAACACTGGGCTGTGGGCCGGAGGAGACTGATGTGTTCAGCAGAGCAGTGTTTTGTTGGCTGATGCATGGACGCCGGCTAGGGCCCCCGCGCAAGACGCAGATTTATTGGCTTGGCGTGGATGCATTTGTTAAGAGAACTATATATGAAAGGAACGCGCGTTTGTTGTCTCTAGTGCGCCTGATCAGCCGCTGGAGATAATGACGTTGTCCTGTAAATAAACATGCATGAGGATCATAGTAATTTTATCTGGCATTGATCACTGAGCACGGCTGGATAACGTTAACGCCAGTGGTAATGGTAGGTTATAGTATACATGTGTTTGTTGGCTATGTTATTCTAAATTATGGTGTCTTGTCTTCCTATGACATCACTTCCTGTATGTCATCACTTCCTGTTTGTCATCACTTCCTGTATGTCATCACTTCCTGCATCCTTGTTACATGGAGTAAGTGGTCGGGTGATGGGCCGGCCCCTTTTCTATTGTTACACCTTTTTTGAGTAAACAATAAAGTGTACAGACTGGGCGGGGGGAAGGCCAGTTGCTCAGAAGAACTCAACATGGTAACACCTGTGTCTGACTGACTGCGGTTGGGAGATTTACCTTTCCTTACACAAAGTCTGATGCGAGCGGATTTCTACTATTAATATTTCTATTTCAGGTGGCGAGCTTGGAAGGATTCAACAGATTTTTTTCTCTGCACAGCAGGTAAAAGGGAGAGAATAGTAAACTGTAGTTTTGTCTGCTGCGTCAGAGAAAATTTCTGCTTGTTAAAAGAACATTTTCCGCTCTATTTGTGTAAGGATAAGGTAAGTGCTTTTCCGTTGTGTAGTTTTTGGTGGATCTGAGTATGTGTGTGCTGAGCAGTACATTAGGGACAGCATTTAAAGAGTATTTTTATATTGTTAGCCTGTAAATCACCCGCAGAGTGGAGGTTTGTTCTGGTTTCGGGGGTGGGGAACAGGGAATAAAGAAACTGTTTTGTTTAGTTTGGTTTTCCTATTGCTGGATATTGTAGATACTATCTTGTCTTCCTTTGTGCGTCAGGCCATGTGGTTTTGTCGGCCATTTTATTTTCCTTTGTGTATGTCAGGCCATGTGGTTTTGTCGGCCATCTTTAATTTCCTTTGTGTGGTGTGAAGACCATGTGCTTTGGCAGACATCTTGCTGAGTTGGTGCTGCAGGTTTTAACAAGGAATTCATTTAGTTTTGGTGTCTATGGAAAGCGATTTGGTTGTTTTTGCCTCAAATGTCAGTTTTGTCCAGAATAATTATCTTGCCTCTTTGTAACCTTTCTATGTACAGTTTGATTTTGTGCTGGATATCAGTGGAGTATTCGGTTATGGTATAGCTCAGTGACCAGTCTGATACAGGAATCATTGTGTGAACATTAGTGGCAGTTTAGCGGTGAAATCGTCCTATAGTTGATGATTCTGCTTAATGTTTGTATATCTGTGGCTGTTACACTGAATTGTAGACTTGTTTGGCATAATTAATACGGGTACTACAGTGTAGAAAGGTTCTGTGCCAAAAGTATTGGGACAACTCCTAGAAATCGGTACCAGTATTTTTTTGTGTTTTTTTGTAGCAACCATTGTGTTTGTATTCCTGTGCAATGGAAAGCAATTTTAACCCCTTAAGGACTCGGCACTATTTCACCTTCCTGACTTGGCCATTTTTTGCAAATCTGACCAGTGTCACTTTAAGTGCTGATAACTTTAAAACGCTTTGACTTATGCTGGCTATTCTGAGATTGTTTTTTCGTCACATATTGTACTTCATGACACTGGTAAAATGAAGTCAAAAAAATTCATTTTTATTTATTAAAAAATACCAAATTTACCCAAAATTTGTAAAAAATTGCAAATTTCCAAATTTCAATTTCTCTACTTCTATAATACATAGTAATACCTCCAAAAATAGTTATTACTTTACATTCCTCATATGTCTACTTCATGTTTGGATCATTTTGGGGATGTTAAAAGGCTTAGAAGTTTAGAAGCAAATCTTGAAATTTTTCTGAAATTTTCAAAAACCCAATTTTTAGGGACAAGTTCAGGTCGGAAGTCACTTGGCGAGGCTTACATAATAGAAACCACCCAAAAATGACCCCATTCTATAAACTACACCCCTCAAGGTATTCAAAACTGATTTTACAAACTTTGTTAACCCTTTAGGTGTTCCACAAGAATTAATGGAAAATAGAGATACAATTTCAAAATTTCCCTTTTTTGGCAGATTTTCCATTTTAATAATTTTTTTCCAGTTACAAAGCAAGGTTTAACAGCCAAACCAAACTCAATATTTATGGCCCTGATTCTGTAATTTACAGAAACACCCCATATTTGGTCGTAAACTGCTGTACGGTCACACGGCAGGGCGCAGAAGGAAAGGAAAGCCATACGGTTTTTGGAAGGCTGATTTTGCTGGACTGTTTTTTTTGACACCATGTCCCATTTCAAGCCCCCCTGATGCACCCCTAGAGTAGAAACTCCATAAAAGTGACCCCATTTTAGAAACTACACCCCTCAAGGTATTCAAAACTGATTTTACAAGCTTTATTAACCCTTTAGGTGTTCCACAAGAATTAATGGAAAATAGAGATACAATTTCAAAATTTCCCTTTTTTGGCAGATTTTTCATTTTAATACTGTATTTTTTTTTTTACTTTTACAAAGCAAGGGTTAACAGCCAAACAAAACTCAATATTTATGGCCCTGATTCTGTAGTTTACAGAAACACCCCATATGTGGTCGTAAACTGCTGTACCGGCACACGGCAGGACGCAGAAGGAAAGGAATGCCATACGGTTTTTGGAAGGCAGATTTTGCTGGACAGTTTTTTTGACACCATGTCCCATTTGAAGCCCCCCTGATGCACCCCTAGAGTAGAAACTCCATAAAAGTGACCCCATCTAAGAAGCTACACCCCTCAAGGTATTCATAACTGATTTTACAAACGTCATTAACCCTTTAGGTGTTCCACAAGAATTAATGGAAAATAGAGATACAATTTCAAAATTTCCCTTTTTTGGCAGATTTTCCATTTTAATATTTTTTTTACTTTTACAAAGCAAGGGTTGACAGCCAAACAAAACTCAATATTTATGGCCCTGATTCTGTAGTTTACAGAAACACCCCATATGTGGTCGTAAACAGCTGTACGGGCGCACGGCAGGGCGCAGAAGGAAATGAATGCCGTATGGTTTTTGGAAGGCAGATTTTGCTGGACTGTTTTTTTTTTACACCATGTCCCATTTGAAGTCCCCCTGATGCACCCCTAGAGTAGAAACTCCAAAAAAGTGGCCCCATTTTAGAAACTACGGGATAGGGTGGCAGTATTGTTGGTACTAGTTTAGGGTACATATGATTTTTGGTTGCACTATATTACACTTTTTGTGAGGCAAGATAACAAGAAATAGCTGTTTTGGCACAGTTTTTATTTTTTGTTATTTACAAAATTTATCTGACAGGTTAGATCATGTGATATTTTTATAGACCAGGTTGTCATGGATGCGGCAATACCTAATATGTATACTTTTTTTTATTTATGTAAGTTTTACACAATGATTTCATTTTTGAAGCAAAAAAAATCATGTTTTAGTGTCTCCATAGTCTGAGAGCCATAATTTTTTCAGTTTTTGGGCGATTACCTTGGGTAGGGTATGATCTTTGCGGGATGAGATGACGGTTTTATTGGCACTATTTTAGGGTGCGTGTGACTTTTTGATCGCTTGCTATTACCCTTTTTATGATGTAAGGTGGCAAAAAATTGTTTATTTAGCACAGTTTTTATTTTACATTTTTTACGGTGTTCATTTGAGGGGTGAGGTCATGTGATATTTTTATAGAGCCGGTCGATATGGACGCGGCGATACCTAATATGTATACTTTTTTTTATTTATGTAAGTTTTACACAATAATATCATTTTTGAAACAAAAAAAAAATCATGTTTTAGTGTCTCCATATTCTGAGAGCCATAGTTTTTTCATTTTTTAGGCGATTATCTTAGGTAGGGTCTAATTCTTTGCGGTATGAGATGGTGGTTTGATTGGCACTATTTTGGGGTGCGTGTGACTTTTTGATCGCTTGCTATCACACTTTTTGTGATGTAAGGTGACAAAAAATGGTTTATTTAGCACAGTTTTTATTTTTTATTTTTTACGGTGTTCATCTGAGAAGTTAGGTCATGTGATATTTTTATAGAGCCGGTCGATACGAACGCTGCGATACCAAATATGTGTACTTTTTTTTATTTATGTAAGTTATACACAATAACAGCTTTTTTA
The DNA here is from genome assembly GCF_905171765.1 of Bufo bufo. Lineage (NCBI taxonomy): Eukaryota > Metazoa > Chordata > Amphibia > Anura > Bufonidae > Bufo > Bufo bufo. Next base: position 554,230,931 of record NC_053393.1, on the reverse strand, counting down.
AAACCCAAAAAAATATGTTTTAGTGTCTCCATATTCTGAGCATAGTTTTTTTATTTTTTGGGCGATTGTCTCAGGGGCTCATTTTTTGCGGGATGAGGTGACGGTTGTACTTTTTGTGATGTAAGGTGACAAAAAAATGGTTTATTTAGCACAGTTTTTTTACGGTGTTCATCTGAGGGGATAGGTCATGTGATATGTTTATAGAGCCGGTCAATACGGACGCGGCGATACCTAATATGTATATTTATTTTTTTCCCCTATTTTTTACCAATTTTTTTTTACTTTATTTGGGGAAAATTATGTTTTTGTTTATTTTTACTTAAAACTTTTACTTTTTGGGGGGGGGGACTTTATTTTTTCAACTTTTTTTTCACTTTTTTTTTTTCCCACTTTGGGACTTGAACTTTTGGGGGTATATTCCTTTACAATCCATTCCAATACTTCTGTATTGGAATGCATTGGCTGTATGAGTAATACTGTGTGTATTACTCATACAGCTTCTGGCCTGTGAGATCCAGGGGGCCTGTGAGATCACAGGACCCCCCCGCGCATTTAGCCGAGGTGCCTGCTCAATGATTTGAGCAGGCACCTTATTCCGATCACCGCCCATCGGGCGGCGGTGATCGGAACAACACATGATGTACCGATACGTCATGGGCCCATAAGGACTCGGGAACCATGCTGTACCGATACGTCATGGGTCCCTAAGGGGTTAAAGAAGTTGCAAAGTTGAAGGACACGGCGGCCATTCTTCAAGCTATGCAGGGATCTACTGACCCATGGCTGCAGGCTCAGAATTGTGTAGCAAACCTGATCGGTACCAGAAAATGGCGCAAAAGGAATGGCAAGTATGCTCTGATTTTTGCTGCTGGGTGGATAGCGGATAAATATCAGAGCATACTTGCCATTCCTTTTGCGCCATTTTCTGGTACCGATCAGGTTTGCTACACAATTCTGAGCCTGCAGCCATGGGTCAGTAGATCCCTGCATAGCTTGAAGAATGGCCGCCGTGTCCTTCAACTTTGCAACTTCTTTAAAAATACTTTACATTGCACAAGAAAACAAAACACTGGTACCAATTTCTAGGAATTGTCCCAATACTTTTGGCACAGAACTACAAGCACCTCCTGCCTGGCTCGCCATCTGTTGTAGAAATATTCATAGTAGAAATCCGCTCTCATCAGATTTTGTGTAAGGAAAGGTAAAAATCTAAACCGCAGTTGCTCAGAACTCAACATGGTAACACCTGTGTCTGACTCTGACTGCGGTTGAGAGATTTGCCTGTCCTTACACAAAGTCTGATGAGAGCGGATTTCTACTATGAATATTTCTACATCTATATAGAAGAAAATGTATAACTTATACCAGCTGTACATATATAATTATATACAGGAGATGCCCAGGTTATACCAGCTGTACATATATAATTATATACAGGAGATGCCCAGGTTATACCAGCATGCTCCATATCACTATATACAGAAGATGTATAACTTATACCAGCTGTACATATATAATTATATACAGGAGATACCCAGGTTATACCAGCATGGTCCATATCACTATATACAAGAAGATGTATAACTTATACCAGCTGTACATATATAATTATATACAGGAGATGCCCAGGTTATACCAGCATGCTCCATATCACTATATACAAGAAAATGTATAACTTATACCAGCTGTACATATATAATTATATACAGGAGATGCCCAGGTTATACCAGCATGCTCCATATCACTATATACAAGAAGATGTATAACTTATACCAGCTGTACATATATAATTATATACAGGAGATGCCCAGGTTATACCAGCATGGTCCATATCACTGTATACAAGAAGATGTATAACTTATACCAGCTGTACATATATAATTATATACAGGAGATACCCAGGTTATACCAGCATGGTCCATATCACTATATACAAGAAGATGTATAACTTATACCAGCTGTACATATATAATTATATACAGGAGATACCCAGGTTATACCAGCTGTACATATATAATTATATACAGGAGATGCCCAGGTTATACCAGCATGGTCCATATCACTATATACAAGGAGATGTATAACTTATACCAGCTGTACATCTATAATTATATACAGGAGATGCCCAGGTTATACCAGCATGGTCCATATAACTATATACAGAAGATGTATAACTTATACCAGCTGTACATATATAATTATATTGTCAAGGATGAGAGTGGGGGAAACCCTCATCCGTGTGATGTTAAACGTAAAGGGAAGCTGCTTGACCAGGACAACAGAATTAGGCAGCAGGTCACCTCCTATGCGTCCCTAACTCTGACCCTGACTCCTAGCTGTATGAGCCAACCCAGATGGTAGGAGGGCTCATACTCAGGCACCTCGGGTCCCTACTAGCCCTCAAAGGATCCCTGAACTAGGAGCTGAGTAAGACAACCTGTTCCTCCTGGACACGGACGAACAGGAGTCTAAACTGGCCAAGCTGCAAGGGAAGAGAAACATAAACAGCCTATGGATATGGCAGGTGAGTGAAATGACTTCCACACCTACCTGCCACAGACACACTGACTGGATCCCGTGCTCAACTGCTGATGTCAAAACCAAACATAAAATGACACAGCACACACAATAACACACAGGAACCCAGATCCATAGCTGCAGTAAGAATAGACACCACTAGACATATAAAGTAACATTGTGACATAATATTTATGACCACAAGGGTGGCCCTCACTGGCAGATGGTATAAGAGACCAGGAGGATGACTCCAGCTACAACAAGACTGGAGTACCCCTCAGCTACAGGTGAAATGGCCACACCCACACAGACACAGACTGGAAAGGGAATTAACCCTTCCAACACCAACCAGGGAAGTGAAACCACTTAAAGGGAAAAGGACAAATAAACACCACACTCCACCTGTTACCGCCGGCAAAGGCATGCGTGGCAGCCATGTCCTGGGAACCAGCCAGCAGGCCGAGACACTGCCACCACATGCACACAACACCACACGTTGCCGGGAACAACCGCAAGTGAAGGGAAGTGTCAAAGTGCACACATACATAAACCTTGTGCACAACACAAAAGGAAAGTGCACACCATACAGACAAAAGGCACACCTACAAAGACAGGTTGCCAGGAGCAACCGCATGCCCTAAACAGCAAGCTGCCTAGCAACAGCTCAGGCTGCTATACTGTGACTAACATCATGTTGCCAGCGGCAACCACACGTGAGGCCACATACTTCAGCCCTCACCTGTGATTGACAACAAGACCAGACCGCGGCAACAGCATGTGGGTCCAGGAGTCACGACCATGAGCAAGGTCGTGACATATATACAGGAGATACCCAGGTTATACCAGCTGTACATATATAATTATATACAGGAGATGCCCAGGTTATACCAGCATGGTCCATATCACTGTATACAAGAAGATGTATAACTTATACCAGCTGTACATATATAATTATATACAGGAGATGCCCAGGTTATACCAGCTGTACATATATAATTATATACAGGAGATACCTAGGTTATACCAGCATGGTCCATATCACTATATACAGAAGATGTATAACTTATACCAGCTGTACATATATAATTATATACAAGAGATGCCCAGGTTATACCAGCTGTACATATATAATTATATACAGGAGATGCCCAGGTTATACCAGCATGGTCCATATCACTGTATACAAGAAGATGTATAACTTATACCAGCTGTACATATATAATTATATACAGGAGATGCCCAGGTTATACCAGCTGTACATATATAATTATATACAGGAGATACCTAGGTTATACCAGCATGGTCCATATCACTATATACAGAAGATGTATAACTTATACCAGCTGTACATATATAATTATATACAGGATATACCCAGGTTATACCAGCTGTACATATATAATTATATACAGGAGAAGCCCAGGTTACACCAGCATGGTCCATATCACTATATACAAGAAGATGTATAACTTATACCAGCTGTACATATATAATTATATACAGGAGAAGCCCAGGTTCACCAGCTGTACATATATAATTATATACAGGAGATACCCAGGTTATACCAGCATGCTCCATATCACTATATACAAAAAGATGTATAACTTATACCAGCTGTACATATATAATTATATACAGGAGATGCCCAGGTTATACCAGCTGTACATATATAATTATATACAGGAGATGCCCAGGTTACACCAGCTGTACATATATAATTATATACAGGAGATGCCCAGGTTATACCAGCATGGTCCATATCACTGTATACAAGAAGATGTATAACTTATACCAGCTGTACATATATAATTATATACAGGAGATGCCCAGGTTATACCAGCTGTACATATATAATTATATACAGGAGATACCTAGGTTATACCAGCTGTACATATATAATTATATACAGGAGATACCCAGGTTATACCAGCATGCTCCATATCACTATATACAGAAGATGTATAACTTATACCAGCTGTACATATATAATTATATACAGGATATACCCAGGTTATACCAGCTGTACATATATAATTATATACAGGAGATACCCAGGTTATACCAGCATGCTCCATATCACTATATACAAGAAGATGTATAACTTATACCAGCTGTACATATATAATTATATACAGGAGATGCCCAGGTTATACCAGCTGTACATATATAATTATATACAGGAGATGCCCAGGTTACACCAGCTGTACATATATAATTATATACAGGAGATGCCCAGGTTATACCAGCATAGTAGAAGATGTGATTGAAGGTTTACCTCATATTCCGCAGTGAAGATTTCCTGCTCTGTGATGTGATTTTGTGATATATTTTGGTTTCTTCTGAGAATATTTGACATGAGAATTTGTGTCCTTACAAACTGGAAGAAAGGAAACATTGAGTCAGCAGATCGCCGTCACTGGGGTTAGGAAGTGATCTCCGCAGGCCGGACGCTGGGTTACAAAATCTGTGACAACAGACAGAAAATTAGCAGCGTGAAATACACATGACCGTGTCAAATAAGCAAAAGTTCAGGAGCGGCGACTGACGGACAGCAGAATATAAAAAATAAATTTCTTTTTAAATTGAACCTGAATTTACTTTACATTAAATCATTAATCCAGAAACTTCTCTCTGCTTCCCATACTGTGTTTATTGCCTCTAAATGTAGTGAATCCTCGTTCTTCTCAGATTCTCAGTTCCATCTTGTATTATACTGCAGAGCTGCACTCACTATTCTGCTGGTGCAGTCACTGTGTACATACATTACTTATCCTGTACTGATCCTGAGTTACATCCTGTATTATACTCCAGAGCTGCACTCACTATTCTGCTGGTGCAGTCACTGTGTACATACATTACTTACCCTGTACTGATCCTCAGTTACATCCTGTATTATACTCCAGAGCTGCACTCACTATTCTGCTGGTGCAGTCACTGTGTACATTACATTACTTATCCTGTACTGATCCTGAGTTACATCCTGTATTATACCCCAGAGCTGCACTCACTATTCTGCTGGTGCAGTCACTGTGTACATACATTACTTATCCTGTACTGACCCTGAGTTACATCCTGTATTATACTCCAGAGCTGCACTCACTATTCTGCTGGTGCAGTCACTGTGTACATTACATTACTTATCCTGTACTGATCCTGAGTTACATCCTGTATTATACCCCAGAGCTGCACTCACTATTCTGCCAGTGCAGTCACTGTGTACATACATTACTTATCCTGTACTGATCCTCAGTTAGATCCTGTATTATACCCCAGAACTGTGCTCACTATTCTGCTGGTGCAGTCACTGTGTACATACATTACTTATCCTGTACTGATCCTGAGTTACATCCTGTATTATACTCCAGAGCTGCACTCACTATTCTGCTGGTGTAGTCACTGTGTACATACATTACTTATCCTGTACTGAGTTACATCCTGTATTGTACCCCAGAGCTGGACTCACTATTCTGCTGGTGCAGTCACTGTGTACATACATTACTTATCCTGTACTGATCCTGAGTTACATCCTGTATTATACTCCAGAGCTGCACTCACTATTCTGCTGGTGCAGTCACTGTGTACATACATTACTTATCCTGTACTGATCCTGAGTTACATCCTGTATTATACCCCAGAGCTGCACTCACTATTCTGCTGGTGCAGTCACTGTGTACATACATTACTTATCCTGTACTGATCCTGAGTTACATCCAGTATTATACTCCAGAGCTGCACTCACTATTCTGCTGGTGCAGTCACTGTGTACATACATTACTTATCTTGTACTGATCCTGACTTACATCCTGTATTATATTCCAGAGCTTCACTCACTATTCTGCTGGTGCAGTCACTGTGTACATACATTACTTATCCTGTACTGATCCTGAGTAACATCCTGTATTATACCCCAGAGCTGAACTCACTATTCTGCTGGTGCAGTCACTGTGTACATACATTACTTATCCTGTACTGATCCTGAGTTACATCCTGTATTATACTCCAGAGCTGCACTCACTATTCTGCTGGTGCAGTCACTGTGTACATACATTACTTATCCTGTACTGATCCTGAGTTACATCCTGTATTATACTCCAGAGCTGTACTCACTATTCTGCTGGTGGAGTCACTGTGTACATACATTACTTATCCTGTACTGATCCTGAGTTACATCCTGTATTATACTCCAGAGCTGCACTCACTATTCTGCTGGTGCAGTCACTGTGTACATACATTACTTATCCTGTACTGATCCTGAGTTACATCCTGTATTATACCCCAGAGCTGCACTCACTATTCTGCTGGTGCAGTCACTGTGTACATACATTACTTATCCTGTACTGAGTTACATCCTGTATTGAAGATATTTGTCTCCCCTTCTTTTTTTTTTAAAGAAATACATATAGTTTATGAATAGGAAATAAGCTAGAACAGGACAGATACAGAATACAATCAACTAACCAAAATATGTAACATTTGTAGCAAGGCCAATATTGCTACTAGACAGATTGTGACTGAAGAAAAACTGCATAAAGACCAATTCCACCACCATACATCCGATCGTACATTGTCAGAAAATGGTATATAGCCGCTCTGCTGACCATGCAGTACTGATAGTATTGTGACTCACACATGATGACGTCTGTAACTGAAGTATTTCATTTCCCTTTTCTATACCATTTAGCCATTTTGAACACATGCAGCTTGCAGTATTATAGTAGTTATGTTCTTGTACATAGGAGCAGTATTATAGTAGTTATGTTCTTGTACATAGGAGTAGTATTATAGTAGTTATATTCTTGTACATAGGAGCAGTATTATAGTAGTTATATTCTTGTACATAGGAGCAGTATTATAGTAGTTATATTCTTGTACATAGGAGGCAGTATTATAGTAGTTATATTCTTGTACATAGGAGCAGTATTGTAGTAGTTATATTCTTGTACATAGGAGCAGTATTATAGTAGTTATATTCTTGTACATAGGAGCAGTATTATAGTAGTTATGTTCTTGTACATAGGAGCAGTATTATAGTAGTTATATTCTTGTACATAGGAGCAGTATTATAGTAGTTATGTTCTTGTACATAGGAGCAGTATTATAGTAGTTATGTTCTTGTACATAGGAGTAGTATTATAGTAGTTATATTCTTGTACATAGGAGCAGTATTATAGTAGTTATATTCTTGTACATAGGAGCAGTATTATAGTAGTTATATTCTTGTACATAGGAGCAGTATTATAGTAGTTATATTCTTGTACATAGGAGCAGTATTATAGTAGTTATATTCTTGTACATAGGAGCAGTATTATAGTAGTTAAATTCTTGTACATTGGAGGCAGTATTATAGTAGTTATATTCTTGTACATAGGAGGCAGTATTATAGTAGTTATATTCTTGTACATAGGAGCAGTATTATAGTAGTTATATTCTTGTACATAGGAGGCAGTATTATAGTAGTTATATTCTTGTACATAGGAGGCAGTATTATAGTAGTTATATTCTTGTACATAGGAGCAGTATTTTAGTAGTCATATTCTTGTACACAGGAGGCAGTATTATAGTAGTTATATTCTTGTACATAGGAGCAGTATTATAGTAGTTATATTCCTGTACATAGGAGCAGTATTATAGTAGTTATATTCTTGTACATAGGAGGCAGTATTATAGCAGTTATATTCTTGTACATAGGAGGCAGTATTATAGTAGTTATATTCTTGTACATAGGAGCAGTATTATAGTAGATATATTCTTGTACATAGGAGCAGTATTATAGTAGTTATGTTTCTGTACATAGGAGCAGTATTATAGTAGTTATATTCTTGTACATAGGAGGCAGTATTATAGTAGTTATGTTTCTGTACATAGGAGCAGTATTATAGTAGTTATATTCTTGTACATAGGAGGCAGTATTATAGTAGTTATATTCTTGTACATAGGAGGCAGTATTATAGTAGTTATATTCTTGTACATAGGAGGCAGTATTATAGTAGTTATATTCTTGTACATAGGAGCAGTATTGTAGTAGTTATATTCTTGTATATAGGAGCAGTATTATAGTAGTTATATTCTTGTACATAGGAGCAGTATTATAGTAGTTATATTCTTGTACATAGGAGCAGTATTATAGTAGTTATATTCTTGTACATAGGAGCAGTATTATAGTAGTTATATTCCTGTACATAGGAGCAGTATTATAGTAGTTATATTCTTGTACATAGGAGCAGTATTATAGTAGTTATATTCTTGTAGATGGGAGGCAGTATTATAGTAGTTATATTCTTGTACATAGGGGCAGTATTATAGTAGTTATATTCTTGTACATAGGATGCAGTATTATAGTAGTTATATACTTGTACATAGAAGCAGTATTATAGTAGTTATATTCTTGTACATAGGAGCAGTATTATAGTAGTTATATTCTTGTACATAGGAGCAGTATTATAGTAGGTATATTCTTGTACATAGGAGCAGTATTATAGTAGTTATATTCTTGTACATAGGAGCAGTATTATAGTAGTTATATTCTTGTACATAGGAGCAGTATTATAGTAGTTATATTCTTGTACATAGGAGCAGTATTATAGTAGTTATATTCTTGTACATAGGAGGCAATATTATAGTAGTTATATTCTTGTCCATAGGAGGCAGCATTATAGTAGTTATATTCTTGTATATAGGAGCAGTATTATAGTAGTTATATTCTTGTACATAGGAGGCAGTATTATAGTAGTTATATTATTGTACATAGGAGAAGTATTATAGTAGTTATATTCTTGTATATAGGAGCAGTATTATAGTAGTTATATTCTTGTACATAGGAGGCAGTATTATAGTAGTTATATTCTTGTACATAAAAGCAGTATTATAGTAGTTATATTCTTGTACATAGGAGGCAGTATTATAGTAGTTATATTCTTGTACATAGGAGCAGTATTATAGTAGTTATATTCTTGTACATAGGAGGCAGTATTATAGTGGTTATATTCTTGTACATAGGAGGCAGTATTATAGTAGTTATATTCTTGTACATAGGAGCAGTATTATAGTAATTATATTCTTGTACATAGGAGCAGTATTATAGTAGTTATATTCTTGTACATAGGAGCAGTATTATAGTAGTTATATTCTTGTACATAGGAGCAGTATTATAGTAGTTATATTCTTGTACATAGGAGGCAGTATTATAGTAGTTATATTATTGTACATAGGAGAAGTATTATAGTAGTTATATTCTTGTATATAGGAGCAGTATTATAGTAGTTATATTCTTGTACATAGGAGGCAGTATTATAGTAGTTATATTCTTGTACATAGGAGGCAGTATTATAGTAGTTATATTCCTGTACATAGGAGCAGTATTATAGTAGTTATATTCTTGTACATAGGAGCAGTATTATAGTAGTTATATTCTTGTAGATGGGAGGCAGTATTATAGTAGTTATATTCTTGTACATAGGGGCAGTATTATAGTAGTTATATTCTTGTACATAGGATGCAGTATTATAGTAGTTATATACTTGTACATAGAAGCAGTATTATAGTAGTTATATTCTTGTACATAGGAGCAGTATTATAGTAGTTATATTCTTGTACATAGGAGGCAGTATTATAGTAGTTATATTCTTGTACATAGTAGCAGTATTATAGTAATTATATTCTTGTACATAGGAGGCAATATTATAGTAGTTATATTCTTGTCCATAGGAGGCAGCATTATAGTAGTTATATTCTTGTATATAGGAGCAGTATTATAGTAGTTATATTCTTGTACATAGGAGGCAGTATTATAGTAGTTATATTATTGTACATAGGAGAAGTATTATAGTAGTTATATTCTTGTATATAGGAGCAGTATTATAGTAGTTATATTCTTGTACATAGGAGGCAGTATTATAGTAGTTATATTCTTGTACATAAAAGCAGTATTATAGTAGTTATATTCTTGTATATAGGAGCAGTATTATAGTAGTTATATTCTTGTACATAGGAGGCAGTATTATAGTAGTTATATTCTTGTACATAGGAGCAGTATTATAGTAGTTATATTCTTGTACATAGGAGCAGTATTATAGTAGGTATATTCTTGTAAATAGGAGCAGTATTATAGTAGTTATATTCTTGTACATAGGAGCAGTATTATAGTAGTTATATTCTTGTACATAGGAGCAGTATTATAGTAGTTATATTCTTGTACATAGGAGCAGTATTATAGTAGTTATATTCTTGTACATAGGAGGCAATATTATAGTAGTTATATTCTTGTCCATAGGAGGCAGCATTATAGTAGTTATATTCTTGTATATAGGAGCAGTATTATAGTAGTTATATTCTTGTACATAGGAGGCAGTATTATAGTAGTTATATTATTGTACATAGGAGAAGTATTATAGTAGTTATATTCTTGTATATAGGAGCAGTATTATAGTAGTTATATTCTTGTACATAGGAGGCAGTATTATAGTAGTTATATTCTTGTACATAAAAGCAGTATTATAGTAGTTATATTCTTGTACATAGGAGGCAGTATTATAGTAGTTATATTCTTGTACATAGGAGCAGTATTATAGTAGTTATATTCTTGTACATAGGAGCAGTATTATAGTAGTTATATTCTTGTACATAGGAGGCAGTATTATAGTGGTTATATTCTTGTACATAGGAGGCAGTATTATAGTAGTTATATTCTTGTACATAGGAGCAGTATTATAGTAGTTATATTCTTGTACATAGGAGCAGTATTATAGTAGTTATATTCTTGTACATAGGAGCAGTATTATAGTAGTTATATTCTTGTACATAGGAGGCAGTATTATAGTAGTTATATTCTTGTACATAGGAGCAGTATTGTAGTAGTTATATTCTTGTACATAGGAGCAGTATTATAGTAGTTATATTCTTGTACATAGGAGCAGTATTATAGTAGTTATGTTCTTGTACATAGGAGCAGTATTATAGTAGTTATATTCTTGTACATAGGAGCAGTATTATAGTAGTTATGTTCTTGTACATAGGAGCAGTATTATAGTAGTTATGTTCTTGTACATAGGAGTAGTATTATAGTAGTTATATTCTTGTACATAGGAGCAGTATTATAGTAGTTATATTCTTGTACATAGGAGCAGTATTATAGTAGTTATATTCTTGTACATAGGAGCAGTATTATAGTAGTTATATTCTTGTACATAGGAGCAGTATTATAGTAGTTATATTCTTGTACATAGGAGCAGTATTATAGTAGTTAAATTCTTGTACATTGGAGGCAGTATTATAGTAGTTATATTCTTGTACATAGGAGGCAGTATTATAGTAGTTATATTCTTGTACATAGGAGCAGTATTATAGTAGTTATATTCTTGTACATAGGAGGCAGTATTATAGTAGTTATATTCTTGTACATAGGAGGCAGTATTATAGTAGTTATATTCTTGTACATAGGAGCAGTATTTTAGTAGTCATATTCTTGTACACAGGAGGCAGTATTATAGTAGTTATATTCTTGTACATAGGAGCAGTATTATAGTAGTTATATTCCTGTACATAGGAGCAGTATTATAGTAGTTATATTCTTGTACATAGGAGGCAGTATTATAGCAGTTATATTCTTGTACATAGGAGGCAGTATTATAGTAGTTATATTCTTGTACATAGGAGCAGTATTATAGTAGATATATTCTTGTACATAGGAGCAGTATTATAGTAGTTATGTTTCTGTACATAGGAGCAGTATTATAGTAGTTATATTCTTGTACATAGGAGGCAGTATTATAGTAGTTATGTTTCTGTACATAGGAGCAGTATTATAGTAGTTATATTCTTGTACATAGGAGGCAGTATTATAGTAGTTATATTCTTGTACATAGGAGGCAGTATTATAGTAGTTATATTCTTGTACATAGGAGGCAGTATTATAGTAGTTATATTCTTGTACATAGGAGCAGTATTGTAGTAGTTATATTCTTGTATATAGGAGCAGTATTATAGTAGTTATATTCTTGTACATAGGAGCAGTATTATAGTAGTTATATTCTTGTACATAGGAGCAGTATTATAGTAGTTATATTCTTGTACATAGGAGCAGTATTATAGTAGTTATATTCCTGTACATAGGAGCAGTATTATAGTAGTTATATTCTTGTACATAGGAGCAGTATTATAGTAGTTATATTCTTGTAGATGGGAGGCAGTATTATAGTAGTTATATTCTTGTACATAGGGGCAGTATTATAGTAGTTATATTCTTGTACATAGGATGCAGTATTATAGTAGTTATATACTTGTACATAGAAGCAGTATTATAGTAGTTATATTCTTGTACATAGGAGCAGTATTATAGTAGTTATATTCTTGTACATAGGAGCAGTATTATAGTAGGTATATTCTTGTACATAGGAGCAGTATTATAGTAGTTATATTCTTGTACATAGGAGCAGTATTATAGTAGTTATATTCTTGTACATAGGAGCAGTATTATAGTAGTTATATTCTTGTACATAGGAGCAGTATTATAGTAGTTATATTCTTGTACATAGGAGGCAATATTATAGTAGTTATATTCTTGTCCATAGGAGGCAGCATTATAGTAGTTATATTCTTGTATATAGGAGCAGTATTATAGTAGTTATATTCTTGTACATAGGAGGCAGTATTATAGTAGTTATATTCTTGTACATAGGAGAAGTATTATAGTAGTTATATTCTTGTATATAGGAGCAGTATTATAGTAGTTATATTCTTGTACATAGGAGGCAGTATTATAGTAGTTATATTCTTGTACATAAAAGCAGTATTATAGTAGTTATATTCTTGTACATAGGAGGCAGTATTATAGTAGTTATATTCTTGTACATAGGAGCAGTATTATAGTAGTTATATTCTTGTACATAGGAGGCAGTATTATAGTGGTTATATTCTTGTACATAGGAGGCAGTATTATAGTAGTTATATTCTTGTACATAGGAGCAGTATTATAGTAGTTATATTCTTGTACATAGGAGCAGTATTATAGTAGTTATATTCTTGTACATAGGAGCAGTATTATAGTAGTTATATTCTTGTACATAGGAGCAGTATTATAGTAGTTATATTCTTGTACATAGGAGGCAGTATTATAGTAGTTATATTATTGTACATAGGAGAAGTATTATAGTAGTTATATTCTTGTATATAGGAGCAGTATTATAGTAGTTATATTCTTGTACATAGGAGGCAGTATTATAGTAGTTATATTCTTGTACATAGGAGGCAGTATTATAGTAGTTATATTCCTGTACATAGGAGCAGTATTATAGTAGTTATATTCTTGTACATAGGAGCAGTATTATAGTAGTTATATTCTTGTAGATGGGAGGCAGTATTATAGTAGTTATATTCTTGTACATAGGGGCAGTATTATAGTAGTTATATTCTTGTACATAGGATGCAGTATTATAGTAGTTATATACTTGTACATAGAAGCAGTATTATAGTAGTTATATTCTTGTACATAGGAGCAGTATTATAGTAGTTATATTCTTGTACATAGGAGGCAGTATTATAGTAGTTATATTCTTGTACATAGTAGCAGTATTATAGTAATTATATTCTTGTACATAGGAGGCAATATTATAGTAGTTATATTCTTGTCCATAGGAGGCAGCATTATAGTAGTTATATTCTTGTATATAGGAGCAGTATTATAGTAGTTATATTCTTGTACATAGGAGGCAGTATTATAGTAGTTATATTATTGTACATAGGAGAAGTATTATAGTAGTTATATTCTTGTATATAGGAGCAGTATTATAGTAGTTATATTCTTGTACATAGGAGGCAGTATTATAGTAGTTATATTCTTGTACATAAAAGCAGTATTATAGTAGTTATATTCTTGTATATAGGAGCAGTATTATAGTAGTTATATTCTTGTACATAGGAGGCAGTATTATAGTAGTTATATTCTTGTACATAGGAGCAGTATTATAGTAGTTATATTCTTGTACATAGGAGCAGTATTATAGTAGGTATATTCTTGTAAATAGGAGCAGTATTATAGTAGTTATATTCTTGTACATAGGAGCAGTATTATAGTAGTTATATTCTTGTACATAGGAGCAGTATTATAGTAGTTATATTCTTGTACATAGGAGCAGTATTATAGTAGTTATATTCTTGTACATAGGAGGCAATATTATAGTAGTTATATTCTTGTCCATAGGAGGCAGCATTATAGTAGTTATATTCTTGTACATAGGAGCAGTATTATAGTAGTTATATTCTTGTACATAGGAGGCAGTATTATAGTAGTTATATTATTGTACATAGGAGAAGTATTATAGTAGTTATATTCTTGTATATAGGAGCAGTATTATAGTAGTTATATTCTTGTACATAGGAGGCAGTATTATAGTAGTTATATTCTTGTACATAAAAGCAGTATTATAGTAGTTATATTCTTGTACATAGGAGGCAGTATTATAGTAGTTATATTCTTGTACATAGGAGCAGTATTATAGTAGTTATATTCTTGTACATAGGAGCAGTATTATAGTAGTTATATTCTTGTACATAGGAGGCAGTATTATAGTGGTTATATTCTTGTACATAGGAGGCAGTATTATAGTAGTTATATTCTTGTACATAGGAGCAGTATTATAGTAGTTATATTCTTGTACATAGGAGCAGTATTATAGTAGTTATATTCTTGTACATAGGAGCAGTATTATAGTAGTTATATTCTTGTACATAGGAGGCAGTATTATAGTAGTTATATTCTTGTACATAGGAGCAGTATTGTAGTAGTTATATTCTTGTACATAGGAGCAGTATTATAGTAGTTATATTCTTGTACATAGGAGCAGTATTATAGTAGTTATGTTCTTGTACATAGGAGCAGTATTATAGTAGTTATATTCTTGTACATAGGAGCAGTATTATAGTAGTTATGTTCTTGTACATAGGAGCAGTATTATAGTAGTTATGTTCTTGTACATAGGAGTAGTATTATAGTAGTTATATTCTTGTACATAGGAGCAGTATTATAGTAGTTATATTCTTGTACATAGGAGCAGTATTATAGTAGTTATATTCTTGTACATAGGAGCAGTATTATAGTAGTTATATTCTTGTACATAGGAGCAGTATTATAGTAGTTATATTCTTGTACATAGGAGCAGTATTATAGTAGTTAAATTCTTGTACATTGGAGGCAGTATTATAGTAGTTATATTCTTGTACATAGGAGGCAGTATTATAGTAGTTATATTCTTGTACATAGGAGCAGTATTATAGTAGTTATATTCTTGTACATAGGAGGCAGTATTATAGTAGTTATATTCTTGTACATAGGAGGCAGTATTATAGTAGTTATATTCTTGTACATAGGAGCAGTATTTTAGTAGTCATATTCTTGTACACAGGAGGCAGTATTATAGTAGTTATATTCTTGTACATAGGAGCAGTATTATAGTAGTTATATTCCTGTACATAGGAGCAGTATTATAGTAGTTATATTCTTGTACATAGGAGGCAGTATTATAGCAGTTATATTCTTGTACATAGGAGGCAGTATTATAGTAGTTATATTCTTGTACATAGGAGCAGTATTATAGTAGATATATTCTTGTACATAGGAGCAGTATTATAGTAGTTATGTTTCTGTACATAGGAGCAGTATTATAGTAGTTATATTCTTGTACATAGGAGGCAGTATTATAGTAGTTATGTTTCTGTACATAGGAGCAGTATTATAGTAGTTATATTCTTGTACATAGGAGGCAGTATTATAGTAGTTATATTCTTGTACATAGGAGGCAGTATTATAGTAGTTATATTCTTGTACATAGGAGGCAGTATTATAGTAGTTATATTCTTGTACATAGGAGCAGTATTGTAGTAGTTATATTCTTGTATATAGGAGCAGTATTATAGTAGTTATATTCTTGTACATAGGAGCAGTATTATAGTAGTTATATTCTTGTACATAGGAGCAGTATTATAGTAGTTATATTCTTGTACATAGGAGCAGTATTATAGTAGTTATATTCCTGTACATAGGAGCAGTATTATAGTAGTTATATTCTTGTACATAGGAGCAGTATTATAGTAGTTATATTCTTGTAGATGGGAGGCAGTATTATAGTAGTTATATTCTTGTACATAGGGGCAGTATTATAGTAGTTATATTCTTGTACATAGGATGCAGTATTATAGTAGTTATATACTTGTACATAGAAGCAGTATTATAGTAGTTATATTCTTGTACATAGGAGCAGTATTATAGTAGTTATATTCTTGTACATAGGAGCAGTATTATAGTAGGTATATTCTTGTACATAGGAGCAGTATTATAGTAGTTATATTCTTGTACATAGGAGCAGTATTATAGTAGTTATATTCTTGTACATAGGAGCAGTATTATAGTAGTTATATTCTTGTACATAGGAGCAGTATTATAGTAGTTATATTCTTGTACATAGGAGGCAATATTATAGTAGTTATATTCTTGTCCATAGGAGGCAGCATTATAGTAGTTATATTCTTGTATATAGGAGCAGTATTATAGTAGTTATATTCTTGTACATAGGAGGCAGTATTATAGTAGTTATATTATTGTACATAGGAGAAGTATTATAGTAGTTATATTCTTGTATATAGGAGCAGTATTATAGTAGTTATATTCTTGTACATAGGAGGCAGTATTATAGTAGTTATATTCTTGTACATAAAAGCAGTATTATAGTAGTTATATTCTTGTACATAGGAGGCAGTATTATAGTAGTTATATTCTTGTACATAGGAGCAGTATTATAGTAGTTATATTCTTGTACATAGGAGGCAGTATTATAGTGGTTATATTCTTGTACATAGGAGGCAGTATTATAGTAGTTATATTCTTGTACATAGGAGCAGTATTATAGTAGTTATATTCTTGTACATAGGAGCAGTATTATAGTAGTTATATTCTTGTACATAGGAGCAGTATTATAGTAGTTATATTCTTGTACATAGGAGCAGTATTATAGTAGTTATATTCTTGTACATAGGAGGCAGTATTATAGTAGTTATATTATTGTACATAGGAGAAGTATTATAGTAGTTATATTCTTGTATATAGGAGCAGTATTATAGTAGTTATATTCTTGTACATAGGAGGCAGTATTATAGTAGTTATATTCTTGTACATAGGAGGCAGTATTATAGTAGTTATATTCCTGTACATAGGAGCAGTATTATAGTAGTTATATTCTTGTACATAGGAGCAGTATTATAGTAGTTATATTCTTGTAGATGGGAGGCAGTATTATAGTAGTTATATTCTTGTACATAGGGGCAGTATTATAGTAGTTATATTCTTGTACATAGGATGCAGTATTATAGTAGTTATATACTTGTACATAGAAGCAGTATTATAGTAGTTATATTCTTGTACATAGGAGCAGTATTATAGTAGTTATATTCTTGTACATAGGAGGCAGTATTATAGTAGTTATATTCTTGTACATAGTAGCAGTATTATAGTAATTATATTCTTGTACATAGGAGGCAATATTATAGTAGTTATATTCTTGTCCATAGGAGGCAGCATTATAGTAGTTATATTCTTGTATATAGGAGCAGTATTATAGTAGTTATATTCTTGTACATAGGAGGCAGTATTATAGTAGTTATATTATTGTACATAGGAGAAGTATTATAGTAGTTATATTCTTGTATATAGGAGCAGTATTATAGTAGTTATATTCTTGTACATAGGAGGCAGTATTATAGTAGTTATATTCTTGTACATAAAAGCAGTATTATAGTAGTTATATTCTTGTATATAGGAGCAGTATTATAGTAGTTATATTCTTGTACATAGGAGGCAGTATTATAGTAGTTATATTCTTGTACATAGGAGCAGTATTATAGTAGTTATATTCTTGTACATAGGAGCAGTATTATAGTAGGTATATTCTTGTAAATAGGAGCAGTATTATAGTAGTTATATTCTTGTACATAGGAGCAGTATTATAGTAGTTATATTCTTGTACATAGGAGCAGTATTATAGTAGTTATATTCTTGTACATAGGAGCAGTATTATAGTAGTTATATTCTTGTACATAGGAGGCAATATTATAGTAGTTATATTCTTGTCCATAGGAGGCAGCATTATAGTAGTTATATTCTTGTATATAGGAGCAGTATTATAGTAGTTATATTCTTGTACATAGGAGGCAGTATTATAGTAGTTATATTATTGTACATAGGAGAAGTATTATAGTAGTTATATTCTTGTATATAGGAGCAGTATTATAGTAGTTATATTCTTGTACATAGGAGGCAGTATTATAGTAGTTATATTCTTGTACATAAAAGCAGTATTATAGTAGTTATATTCTTGTACATAGGAGGCAGTATTATAGTAGTTATATTCTTGTACATAGGAGCAGTATTATAGTAGTTATATTCTTGTACATAGGAGCAGTATTATAGTAGTTATATTCTTGTACATAGGAGGCAGTATTATAGTGGTTATATTCTTGTACATAGGAGGCAGTATTATAGTAGTTATATTCTTGTACATAGGAGCAGTATTATAGTAGTTATATTCTTGTACATAGGAGCAGTATTATAGTAGTTATATTCTTGTACATAGGAGCAGTATTATAGTAGTTATATTCTTGTACATAGGAGCAGTATTATAGTAGTTATATTCTTGTACATAGGAGGCAGTATTATAGTAGTTATATTATTGTACATAGGAGAAGTATTATAGTAGTTATATTCTTGTATATAGGAGCAGTATTATAGTAGTTATATTCTTGTACATAGGAGGCAGTATTATAGTAGTTATATTCTTGTACATAGGAGGCAGTATTATAGTAGTTATATTATTGTACATAGGAGCAGTATTATAGTAGTTATATTCTTGTACATAGGAGCAGTATTATAGTAGTTATATTCCTGTACATAGGAGCAGTATTATAGTAGTTATATTCTTGTACATAGGAGCAGTATTATAGTAGTTATATTCTTGTAGATGGGAGGCAGTATTATAGTAGTTATATTCTTGTACATAGGGGCAGTATTATAGTAGTTATATTCTTGTACATAGGATGCAGTATTATAGTAGTTATATACTTGTACATAGAAGCAGTATTATAGTAGTTATATTCTTGTACATAGGAGCAGTATTATAGTAGTTATATTCTTGTACATAGGAGCAGTATTATAGTAGGTATATTCTTGTACATAGGAGCAGTATTATAGTAGTTATATTCTTGTACATAGGAGCAGTATTATAGTAGTTATATTCTTGTACATAGGAGCAGTATTATAGTAGTTATATTCTTGTACATAGGAGCAGTATTATAGTAGTTATATTCTTGTACATAGGAGGCAATATTATAGTAGTTATATTCTTGTCCATAGGAGGCAGCATTATAGTAGTTATATTCTTGTATATAGGAGCAGTATTATAGTAGTTATATTCTTGTACATAGGAGGCAGTATTATAGTAGTTATATTATTGTACATAGGAGAAGTATTATAGTAGTTATATTCTTGTATATAGGAGCAGTATTATAGTAGTTATATTCTTGTACATAGGAGGCAGTATTATAGTAGTTATATTCTTGTACATAAAAGCAGTATTATAGTAGTTATATTCTTGTACATAGGAGGCAGTATTATAGTAGTTATATTCTTGTACATAGGAGCAGTATTATAGTAGTTATATTCTTGTACATAGGAGGCAGTATTATAGTGGTTATATTCTTGTACATAGGAGGCAGTATTATAGTAGTTATATTCTTGTACATAGGAGCAGTATTATAGTAGTTATATTCTTGTACATAGGAGCAGTATTATAGTAGTTATATTCTTGTACATAGGAGCAGTATTATAGTAGTTATATTCTTGTACATAGGAGCAGTATTATAGTAGTTATATTCTTGTACATAGGAGGCAGTATTATAGTAGTTATATTATTGTACATAGGAGAAGTATTATAGTAGTTATATTCTTGTATATAGGAGCAGTATTATAGTAGTTATATTCTTGTACATAGGAGGCAGTATTATAGTAGTTATATTCTTGTACATAGGAGGCAGTATTATAGTAGTTATATTCCTGTACATAGGAGCAGTATTATAGTAGTTATATTCTTGTACATAGGAGCAGTATTATAGTAGTTATATTCTTGTAGATGGGAGGCAGTATTATAGTAGTTATATTCTTGTACATAGGGGCAGTATTATAGTAGTTATATTCTTGTACATAGGATGCAGTATTATAGTAGTTATATACTTGTACATAGAAGCAGTATTATAGTAGTTATATTCTTGTACATAGGAGCAGTATTATAGTAGTTATATTCTTGTACATAGGAGGCAGTATTATAGTAGTTATATTCTTGTACATAGGAGCAGTATTATAGTAATTATATTCTTGTACATAGGAGGCAATATTATAGTAGTTATATTCTTGTCCATAGGAGGCAGCATTATAGTAGTTATATTCTTGTATATAGGAGCAGTATTATAGTAGTTATATTCTTGTACATAGGAGGCAGTATTATAGTAGTTATATTATTGTACATAGGAGAAGTATTATAGTAGTTATATTCTTGTATATAGGAGCAGTATTATAGTAGTTATATTCTTGTACATAGGAGGCAGTATTATAGTAGTTATATTCTTGTACATAAAAGCAGTATTATAGTAGTTATATTCTTGTATATAGGAGCAGTATTATAGTAGTTATATTCTTGTACATAGGAGGCAGTATTATAGTAGTTATATTCTTGTACATAGGAGCAGTATTATAGTAGTTATATTCTTGTACATAGGAGCAGTATTATAGTAGGTATATTCTTGTACATAGGAGCAGTATTATAGTAGTTATATTCTTGTACATAGGAGCAGTATTATAGTAGTTATATTCTTGTACATAGGAGCAGTATTATAGTAGTTATATTCTTGTACATAGGAGCAGTATTATAGTAGTTATATTCTTGTACATAGGAGGCAATATTATAGTAGTTATATTCTTGTCCATAGGAGGCAGCATTATAGTAGTTATATTCTTGTATATAGGAGCAGTATTATAGTAGTTATATTCTTGTACATAGGAGGCAGTATTATAGTAGTTATATTATTGTACATAGGAGAAGTATTATAGTAGTTATATTCTTGTATATAGGAGCAGTATTATAGTAGTTATATTCTTGTACATAGGAGGCAGTATTATAGTAGTTATATTCTTGTACATAAAAGCAGTATTATAGTAGTTATATTCTTGTACATAGGAGGCAGTATTATAGTAGTTATATTCTTGTACATAGGAGCAGTATTATAGTAGTTATATTCTTGTACATAGGAGGCAGTATTATAGTGGTTATATTCTTGTACATAGGAGGCAGTATTATAGTAGTTATATTCTTGTACATAGGAGCAGTATTATAGTAGTTATATTCTTGTACATAGGAGCAGTATTATAGTAGTTATATTCTTGTACATAGGAGCAGTATTATAGTAGTTATATTCTTGTACATAGGAGCAGTATTATAGTAGTTATATTCTTGTACATAGGAGCAGTATTATAGTAGTTATATTATTGTACATAGGAGAAGTATTATAGTAGTTATATTCTTGTATATAGGAGCAGTATTATAGTAGTTATATTCTTGTACATAGGAGGCAGTATTATAGTAGTTATATTCTTGTACATAGGAGGCAGTATTATAGTAGTTATATTATTGTACATAGGAGAAGTATTATAGTAGTTATATTCTTGTACATAGGAGCAGTATTATAGTAGTTATATTCTTGTACATAGGAGCAGTATTATAGTAGGTATATTCTTGTACATAGGAGCAGTATTATAGTAGTTATATTCTTGTACATAGGAGCAGTATTATAGTAGTTATATTCTTGTACATAGGAGCAGTATTATAGTAGTTATATTCTTGTACATAGGAGCAGTATTATAGTAGTTATATTCTTGTACATAGGAGGCAATATTATAGTAGTTATATTCTTGTCCATAGGAGGCAGCATTATAGTAGTTATATTCTTGTATATAGGAGCAGTATTATAGTAGTTATATTCTTGTACATAGGAGGCAGTATTATAGTAGTTATATTATTGTACATAGGAGAAGTATTATAGTAGTTATATTCTTGTATATAGGAGCAGTATTATAGTAGTTATATTCTTGTACATAGGAGGCAGTATTATAGTAGTTATATTCTTGTACATAAAAGCAGTATTATAGTAGTTATATTCTTGTACATAGGAGGCAGTATTATAGTAGTTATATTCTTGTACATAGGAGCAGTATTATAGTAGTTATATTCTTGTACATAGGAGGCAGTATTATAGTGGTTATATTCTTGTACATAGGAGGCAGTATTATAGTAGTTATATTTTTGTACATAGGAGCAGTATTATAGTAGTTATATTCTTCTACATAGGAGCAGTATTATAGTAGTTATATTCTTGTACATAGGAGCAGTATTATAGTAGTTATATTCTTGTACATAGGAGCAGTATTATAGTAGTTATATTCTTGTACATAGGAGCAGTATTATAGTAGTTATATTCCTGTACATAGGAGGAAGTATTATAGTAGTTATATTCTTGTACATAGGAGCAGTATTATAGTAGTTATATTCTTGTACATAGGAGCAGTATTATAGTAGTTATATTCTTGTACATAGGAGGCAATATTATAGTAGTCATATTCTTGTACATAGGAGCAGTATTATAGTAGTTATATTCTTGTACATAGGAGCAGTATTATAGTAGTTATATTCTTGTACATAGGAGGCAATATTATAGTAGTCATATTCTTGTACTTAGGAGCAGTATTATAGTAGTTATATTCTTGTACATAGGAGCATTATTATAGTAGTTATATTCCTGTACATAGGAGGAAGTATTATAGTAGGTATATTCTTGTACATAGGAGCAGTATTATAGTAGTTATATTCTTGTACATAGGAGCAGTATTATAGTAGTTATATTCTTGTACATAGGAGCAGTATTATAGTAGTTATATTCTTGTACATAGGAGCAGTATTATAGTAGTTATATTCTTGTACATAGGAGGCAATATTATAGTAGTTATATTCTTGTCCATAGGAGGCAGCATTATAGTAGTTATATTCTTGTATATAGGAGCAGTATTATAGTAGTTATATTCTTGTACATAGGAGGCAGTATTATAGTAGTTATATTATTGTACATAGGAGGCAGCATTATAGTAGTTATATTCTTGTATATAGGAGCAGTATTATAGTAGTTATATTCTTGTACATCTAAGGCAGTATTATAGTAGTTATATTCTTGTACATAGGAGGCAGTATTATAGTAGTTATATTATTGTACATAGGAGAAGTATTATAGTAGTTATATTCTTGTACATAGGAGGCAGTATTATAGTAGTTATATTCTTGTACATAGGAGGCAGTATTATAGTAGTTATATTATTGTACATAGGAGAAGTATTATAGTAGTTATATTCTTGTATAAAAGAGCAGTATTATAGTAGTTATATTCTTGTACATAGGAGGCAGTATTATAGTAGTTATATTCTTGTACATAGGAGGCAGTATTATAGTAGTTATATTCTTGTACATAGGAGCAGTATTATAGTAGTTATATTCTTGTACATAGGAGGCAGTATTATAGTAGTTATATTCTTGTACATAGGAGCAGTATTATAGTAGTTATATTCTTGTACATAGGAGCAGTATTATAGTAGTTATATTCTTGTACATAGGAGCAGTATTATAGTAGTTATATTCTTGTACATAGGAGCAGTATTATAGTAGTTATATTCTTGTACATAGGAGCAGTATTATAGTAGTTATATTCCTGTATATAGGAGGCAGTATTATAGTAGTTATATTCTTGTACATAGGAGGAAGTATTATAGTAGTTATATTCTTGTACATAGGAGCAGTATTATAGTAGTTATATTCTTGTACATAGGAGCAGTATTATAGTAGTTATATTCTTGTACATACTGTAGGAGGCAGTATTATAGTAGTTATATTCTTGTACATAGGAGCAGTATTATAGTAGTTATATTCTTGTACATAGGAGCAGTATTATAGTAGTTATATTCTTGTACATAGGAGCAGTATTATAGTAGTTATATTCTTGTACATAGGAGCAGTATTATAGTAGTTATATTCTTGTACATAGGAGGCAGTATTATAGTAGTTATATACTTGTACATAGAAGCAGTATTATAGTAGTTATATTCTTGTACATAGGAGCAGTATTATAGTAGTTATTTTCTTGTACATAGGAGCAGTATTATAGTAGGTATATTCTTGTACATAGGAGCAGTATTATAGTAGTTATATTCTTGTACATAGGAGCAGTATTATAGTAGTTATATTCTTGTACATAGGAGCAGTATTATAGTAGTTATATTCTTGTACATAGGAGCAGTATTATAGTAGTTATATTCTTGTACATAGGAGGCAATATTATAGTAGTTATATTCTTGTCCATAGGAGCAGTATTATAGTAGTTATATTCTTGTACATAGGAGGCAGTATTATAGTAGTTATATTATTGTACATAGGAGAAGTATTATAGTAGTTATATTCTTGTACATAGGAGGCAGTATTATAGTAGTTATATTCTTGTACATAGGAGGCAGTATTATAGTAGTTATATTATTGTACATAGGAGAAGTATTATAGTAGTTATATTCTTGTATAAAAGAGCAGTATTATAGTAGTTATATTCTTGTACATAGGAGGCAGTATTATAGTAGTTATATTCTTGTACATAGGAGGCAGTATTATAGTAGTTATATTCTTGTACATAGGAGCAGTATTATAGTAGTTATATTCTTGTACATAGGAGGCAGTATTATAGTAGTTATATTCTTGTACATAGGAGCAGTATTATAGTAGTTATATTCTTGTACATAGGAGCAGTATTATAGTAGTTATATTCTTGTACATAGGAGCAGTATTATAGTAGTTATATTCTTGTACATAGGAGCAGTATTATAGTAGTTATATTCTTGTACATAGGAGCAGTATTATAGTAGTTATATTCCTGTATATAGGAGGCAGTATTATAGTAGTTATATTCTTGTACATAGGAGGAAGTATTATAGTAGTTATATTCTTGTACATAGGAGCAGTATTATAGTAGTTATATTCTTGTACATAGGAGCAGTATTATAGTAGTTATATTCTTGTACATACTGTAGGAGGCAGTATTATAGTAGTTATATTCTTGTACATAGGAGCAGTATTATAGTAGTTATATTCTTGTACATAGGAGCAGTATTATAGTAGTTATATTCTTGTACATAGGAGCAGTATTATAGTAGTTATATTCCTGTACATAGGAGCAGTATTATAGTAGTTATATTCTTGTACATAGGAGCAGTATTATAGTAGTTATATTCCTGTACATAGGAGCAGTATTATAGTAGTTATATTCTTCTACATAGGAGCAGTAATATAGTAGTTATATTCTTGTACATAGGAGCAGTATTATAGTAGTTATATTCTTGTACATTGGAGCAGTATTATAGTAGTTATATTCTTGTACATAGGAGCAGTATTATAGTAGTTATATTCTTGTACATAGGAGGCAGTATTATAGTAGTTATATTCCTGTACATAGGAGGCAGTATTATAGTAGTTATATTCTTGTATATAGGAGCAGTATTATAGTAGTTATATTCTTGTACATAGGAGCAGTAGTATAGTAGTTATATTCTTGTACATTGGAGCAGTTATGAGACATTTATAGTATTTGATCACTTTATCTTTATTATATTTCTGTCTGGTAGTGATATATATTTATAGGTGATATTTCTGATTTCCTCATTGCTCTTTTGTCTGTTGTTAGTACAGTGAAGTTATTTGCTGCTTCAGGGCAAGAAAATTGTTGCTATAATATCAGTGACTTTCTGTTTGCGGCTCTTTCTCTTCGTCAGGTCAGTAATTCGCACTTTCTTTATAATGCCATTTTTGTTGCTTTCTGTTAGGTGGCAGATTATTTATGTTTATTTTCATTTCCACTTTGTTATAGGATAAGAGAAGTGAGACTTCCGATTACCTGCCGGGTCCGTCACAGACATTTTCTGCTGCTCGCACTTGTCTTATTTGCAGTCTTGGTTCTTGATTTCTTAAAAACTTTTCTGAGGCTCTAGTTATTCTCATGAGTATCTTTTTATCTATAGGGTGCACTTTTAATGATCTAAACATGGGACATTTATAGAATCTAAATATATTTAATCTGCTTTTACATTTATGAAAAACCTTTGCTATACACAGTTTATGAGATCGCAGACTTGTGGTGTTCTATGCCGTATATCCCAATGAATGGTTATGGTTACAAGTATATATATATATTCTAAGCTGACATTCTTCATATGTGCGAGGATTTTACATTAGAACCTGGTGCAGCAAGAACGGCTTCCTGGCCCTTCCTGGCCCTTCTCCCCACACACAACCTTTCCATTTGTGGGGCGAACTGCACAGAAGCAATAAAATGGTTGTCACCTTTGTCCCTACAGAATTCCAAAGAGATTTTGGCTACAGGAGGAAAACAATAAATTACACAAATAAAGGAAAATAAATAACTAAACAAAAGAAACAAAACTGATGCAAAAATAAATAAATATCTAGGAAATAAAAGGAATAAAATAGGTAATCAAAAAGGTATAAAGTAAGTAGTGTCATACAGCTCTGGGTGTGTGCCCTCCGTCTCTGCAGCTCTGGGTGTGTGCCCTCTGTCTCTGCAGCTTTGGATGTGTGCCTTTCTTCTCTACAGCTGTGCGTGTGTGCCCTTCGTCTCTGCAGCTCTGGGTGTGTGCTGCGGTCCTCTGTAGCCCTAGGTGTGTGCCCTTAGTATCTGCAGCTCTGGTGTGTGCCCTCCGTCTCTGCAGCTCTGGGTGTGTGCCCTCTGTCTCTGCAGCTCTGGGTGTGTGCCCTCTGTCTCTGCAGCTCTGGGTGTGTGACCTCCGTCTCTGCAGCTCTGGGTGTGTGCCCTCCGTCTCTGCAGCTCTGGGTGTGTGCCCTCCGTCTCTGCAGCTCTGGGTGTGTGCCCTCCGTCTCTGCAGCTCTGGGTGTGTGCCCGCGGTCTCTGTAGCCCTAGGTGTGTGCCCTCCGTCTCTGCAGCCCTGGTTCTGTGCCCTCCATCTCTGCAGCTCTGGGTGTGTGTCCTTTGTCTCTGCAGCTCTGGGTGTGTGGTCTTTACAGATAGATCATAGACACAATGCTCTGCAGATATCACATCTATATATGTACATTGTAATATCAGAAATAATAATTGATATTAATTTGATATTAGGAATAATAATGAAGGATTCCTACAACAATCCCAGTCCCAGCACCTTCCGCCAGTACATACCGCACCCCGCACTCACCTCTCCTCCTCCGTCAGGTGTCCTTCATACTGAACTGCTACAAGTTGCAACAACTTATTAACGGAGCCCATAAACAAGGAAGTTGTGGCCGCTCCCAGGGTGCACCACTCACATTCCTGCCGGAGCGGGCGGGGAGCCAGGGACACCAAAGGTTTAAAGGGAACCTGTCATCAACGTTACGCTACCCATACTAACGGCAGCATAAGGTAAAGACAGGTGAGCTGATTTCAGCGTCTGTCATTTATAAGTTAAAAGTAAGTGGTTGCCGAGAACCAACATCACAATCATTGCAGACTGGACCTGGAGAAGAGTCCCGGCCTCCTGAGAAGAGTCCTGGTTATTCCTGCTCTCCTGCTGATGACTGACCGGCTTGTTCCTAGTTTTCTCCCTTTCTCTCCAGGAGAGAACTGCCAACCATCAGCAGATGGACGGGAGAGCAGGAGATCATAATAACCAGGACTCTTCTCGGGTAGACTGGACTCTTTTCAAGGCCTGGGCTGCAATGGTTATGACGCTGGTTCTCAGAAACCACTCACTTTTAGCTCATGAGGGACACACAGCTGAGATCAGCATTTCTGTCACTATTTTGTGCTGCCCACAGTGAGGTCGGCATAACGTTGATGACAGGTTCCCTTTGACATTAAACCCCTGACTTTACCCTTCATTTGCTTCATAGATGAAGATCAGACATGGAGTCCAAAAACAGCGACCCTCGGGGCTCGTACCCTGAGGTGCCAGAGATTCTGGCCAGCTGCTTCTCACTTATATCTGTTTCTGGAAAGCTGGGTGACAACCTGTATGAGGATTGCATGGGCTTCCTCTGGGGTTGTCACCCAGCTTTCCTCATCTTTGTAAGGCCTCATGCACACGGCCGTTGTTTTGGTCCACATCCGAGCCGCAGTTTTTTCACGGCTCGGATGCGGACCTATTCACTTTAATGGGGCCGCAAAAGATGCGGACAGCACTCCGTGTGCTGTCCGTGTCCGTTGCTCCGTTCCGCGGCCCTGCAAATAAAATATAACATGTCCTATTCTTGTCTGCGCTTTTCAGACAAGAATAGGCAGTTATATTAAAGGCTGTGTGTGCCGTTCCGCAAATTGCGGAACGCGCACGGACGCCATCCGTGTTTTGCGGATCCGTGATTTGCTTTACTCCTGTGATGCAGAAGTCTGGGAAAGCTGGGTGACAACCTGTATGGATATTGGAGCAGCTTCCTCTGAGGTTGTCACCAAGCTTTACTCCTGTCATGCAGGAGACTGGGAAAGCTGGGTGACAACCTGTATATGCAACGGGCCGCCCCCTGGGGCCCTGAAGATGACCGGAGTAACCCAAGTGTAGGATTGGCTGAGTGATATAGGGCGGCCTAAATGTCCCTTTATGTTGAGTGCACGTGTCACGGTGCTCCTCCCTGGATACAGCTGGAACCCCAGGCGCTGGCTCCGAAGCAGACAAATAGGGGGTAGTAAGTGAGGGATGAAAGAAGTAACTTGAGTCCAGACCTGGGATGAAGTTTCAAGTTCTCCAAACGGTTTACAGACTTTGTCTTGGTCCCAGCAGGCTTTAGCATTAAAACTATGGCCGGCAAACTCGTCTCTGCTACATCTGTTGCTCTCTGGCCCTGCTGTACTGACAGGCTGGCTGTATAACTTAGCTTCTTCTTTATGATTGCAACTTCTTTCTGTATGTTCTGTCTCTAGAATCGACCAGGGAACTCTCCTCCTGGCTCCTGAGGCTCTAAGCTATTGCCTCCATATCCAGCAGAGCTGAAGGTGCTCTGGCTGGCTTGGCTTTGCTTGGCCTGGCAAGTCTCAGCACTTGCTTCCTTCCCGAGCAGGGGGTATGGGTAAGCTAGACTGCTCTGGCACATTAGGGGGTGCTCTTGTACTGGCCACATTAGGGGGGGCTCTTGTTACAGGCACATGATAGGGGGGGCTCTTGTTACAGGCACATTATGGGGGGGGGGGGCTCTTGTTACTGGCACATTATGGGGGGGGGGGGCTTTTGTTACTGGCACATTATGGGGGGGGGGGCTCTTGTTACTGGCACATTAGGGAGGGCTCTTGTTACTGGCACATTAGGGGGGGCTCTTATTACTGGCACATGATGGGGGGCATCTACTGAGGCCACAAAGAAAGGGTATTTTATATGGGGACTCTGTATAGTAGCATTTTATACTGGGGCACATTATGGTGGGTACTATGGGTAGGGGGAGAGGAGTACTATAGGGTCATCTACAGGGGGCACTATATATGGGGCATTTTATACTGGCACATTATGGGGGCACTATTTGGAACATTAGCTCAACTGGGGGCATTACAAGGGGGTATTTTTTTGCACATTATAAGGAGAATTATTACTACTGGGGGGGCATTATAGTGGGGTTTATTACTCCCCCATGGTATGACCCCCTAGTAGCAGCACCAGCCTCCCCCTGCTCTGCTATCCCTCAGCCCCTTCTCCAAATCCTTATTATGAAATCTTTCTCATTAGGATAAAACACAACAACAGCTCCACCGAGCCCCCGGCCAAAGTGTGGAAGTGGCGTCCGAGATCCCCAAGGGTCAAGTAACTGTAAGTTTTCATGTGAAATATGTTTATGTTATACACATATAGCATCCACTGTGCCCACAATATACAGTATACCGCTACACTGTGCCCCACAATATACAGTATACCTCTACACTGTGCCCCACTATATACAGTATACCGCTACACTGTGCCCCACAATATACAGTATACCTCTACACTGTGCCCCACAATATACAGTAAACAGCTACACTGTGCCACACAATATACAGTATACTTCTACACTGTGCCCACAATATACAGTATTCCTCTACACTGTGCCCCACAATATACAGTATACCGCTACACTGTGCCCCAATATACAGTATACTTCTACACTGTGCCCCAAAATATACAGTATACCGCTACACTGTGCCCCACAATATACAGTATACCGCTACACTGTGCCACACAATATACAGTATACCTCTACACTGTGCCACAAATATACAGTATACCGCTACACTGTGCCCCACAATATACAGTATACCGCTACACTGTGCCACACAATATACAATATACCTCTACACTGTGCCACACAATATACAGTATACCTCTACACTGTGCCCCACAATATACAGTATACCGCTACACTGTGTCACACAATATACAGTATACCGCTACCTGTGCCACACAAATACAGTATACCTCTACACTGTGCCCCACAATATACAGTATACCTCTACACTGTGCACACAATATACCGCTACACTGTGCCACACAATATACAGTATACCTCTACACTGTGCCCACAATATACAGTACACCGCTACACTGTGCACACAATATACCGCTACACTGTGCCACACAATATACAGTATACCTCTACACTGTGCCCACAATATACAGTATACCGCTACACTGTGCCACAATATACAGTACACCGCTACACTGTGCCACACAATATACAGTATACCTCTACACTGTGCCACAATATACAGTATACCTCTACACTGTGCCCACAATAACAGTATACCTCTACACTGTGCCACACAATATACAGTATACCTCTACACTGTGCCACACAATATACAGTATACCTCTACACTGTGCCACACAATATACAGTATACCTCTACACTGTGCCACACAATATACAGTATATACCTCACTGTGCCACACAATATACAGTATACCTCTACACTGTGCCACACAATATACAGTATACCGCTACACTGTGCCACACAATATACAGTATACCTCTACACTGTGCCACACAATATACAGTATACCTCTACACTGTGCCACACAATATACAGTATACCTCTACACTGTGCCCCACAATATACAGTATACCTCTACACTGTGCCCACAATATACAGTATACCTTACACTGTGCCACACAATATACAGTATACTCTACACTGTGCCACACAATATACAGTATACCTCTACACTGTGCCACACAATATACAGTATACCTCTACACTGTGCCACACAATATACAGTATACCTCTACACTGTGCCACACAATATACAGTATACCGCTACACTGTGCCACACAATATACAGTATACCTCTACACTGTGCCACACAATATACAGTATACCTCTACACTGTGCCACACAATACAGTATACCTCTACACTGTGCCCCACAATATACAGTATACCTCTACACTGTGCCACAATATACAGTATACCTCTACACTGTGCCACACAATATACAGTATACCTCTACACTGTGCCACACAATATACAGTATACCTCTACACTGTGCCACACAATATACAGTATACCTCTACACTGTGCCACACAATATACAGTATACCTCTACACTGTGCCCACAATATAGTATACCTCTACACTGTGCCCCACAATATACAGTATACCTCTACACTGTGCCACACAATATACAGTTTACCACTTGCCCACAAATAAAGATACTTTACACTGTGCCACAATATACAGTATACCTCTACACTGTGCCACACAATGTACAGTATACCTCTACACTGTGCCACACAATATACAGTATACCGCTACACTGTGCTACATAATATACAGTATACCTCTACACTGTACCCCACAATATACAGTGGCTGGATTGGTAAAGGCAGAGAGCTCCAGTCCGACTCAGACGCCAGCAAGGTGGAGGTGGAGTACTGGTTTGGGCTGGTATCATCAAAGATGAGCTTGTGGGGCCTTTTTGGTTGAGGATGGAGTCAAGCTCAACTCCCAGTCCTACTGCCAGTTTCTGGAAGACACCTTCTTCAAGCAGTGGTACAGGAAGAAGTCTGCATCCTTCAAGAAAAACATGATTTTCATGCAGGACAATGCTCCATCACACGCGTCCAAGTACTCCACAGCGTGGCTGGCAAGAAAGGGTATAAAAGAAAAAAATCTCATGACATGGCCTCCTTGTTCACCTGATCTGAACCCCATTGAGAACCTGTGGTCCATCATCAAATGTGAGATTTACAAGGAGGGAAACAGTACACCTCTCTGAACAGTGTCTGGGAGGCTGTGGTTGCTGCTGCACGCAATGTTGATGGTGAACAGATCAAAACACTGACAGAATCCATGGATGGCAGGCTTTTGAGTGTCCTTGCAAAAAAGGTGGCTATATTGGTCACTGATTTGTTTTTGTTTTGTTTTTGAATGTCAGAAATGTATATTTGTGAATGTTGAGATGTTATATTGGTTTCACTGGTAAAAATAAATAATTGAAATGGGTATATATTTGTTTTTTGTTAAGTTGCCTAATAATTATGCACAGTAATAGTCACCTGCACACACAGATATCCCCCTAAAATAGCTAAAACTAAAAACAAACTAAAAACTACTTCCAAAAATATTCAGCTTTGATATTAATGAGTTTTTTGGGTTCATTGAGAACATGGTTGTTGTTCAATAATAAAATTAATCCTCAAAAATACAACTTGCCTAATAATTCTGCACTCCCTGTACAGTATACCTCTACACCGTGCCCCACAATATACCGTATACCTCTACACCGTGCCCCACAATATACAGTATACCTCTACACTGTGCCCACAATATACAGTATACCTCTACACTGTGACACACAATATACAGTATACCTCTACACTGTGACACACAATATACAGTATACCTCTACACTGTGCCACACAATGTACAGTATACCTCTACACTGTGCCCCACAATATACAGTATACCGCTACACTGTGCTACAAATATACAGTATACCTCTACACTGTACCCCACAATATACAGTATAACCGCTAACCGTGCCACACAATATACAGTATACCGCTACACTGTGCCCCACAATATACAGTATACCTCTACACTGTGCCCCACAATATACAGTATACCTCTATACTGTGCCACACAATTACAGTATACCTCTACACTGTGCCGCACAATATACAGTATTACCTCTACACTGTGCCACACAATATACAGTATACCTCTACACTGTACCGCACAATGTACAGTATACCTCTACACTGTGCCCCACAATGTACAGTATACCTCTATACTGTGCCACACAATACAGTCTACCTCTACACTGTGCCCCACAATTACAGTATACCTCTATACTGTGCCGCACAATATACAGTATACGACTTACACCCGTGCCCCACAAAATACAGTATACCTCTATACTGTGCCAACACAATATACGTCTACCTCTACACTGTGCCCACAATATACAGTATACCTCTACACTGTGCCCACAATGTACAGTATACCTCTATACACGTGCCCACACAATATACAGTATACCTCACACTGTGCCACACAATATACAGTATACCTCTACACTGTGCCTCACAATATACAGTATACCTCTACACTGTGCCCCACAATATACAGTATACCGCTACACTGTGCCACACAATATACAGTATACCTCTACACTGTGCCCCACAATATACAGTATACCTCTACACTGTGCCACACAATATACAGTATACCTCTACACTGTGCCACACAATATACAGTAAACCTCTACACTGTGCCACACAATATACAGTATACCTCTACACTGTGCCACACAATATACAGT
The DNA here is from genome assembly GCF_905171765.1 of Bufo bufo. Taxonomy (NCBI): domain Eukaryota; kingdom Metazoa; phylum Chordata; class Amphibia; order Anura; family Bufonidae; genus Bufo; species Bufo bufo. The sequence continues at coordinate 554,196,483 of NC_053393.1, read as the reverse complement.
ATACCTCTACACTGTGCCACACACAATATACAGTATACCTCTACACTGTGCCCACAAGTACAGTAACCTCTACACTGTGCCACACAATATACAGTATACTCTACAATGTGCCACACCAATATACGTATACCTCTACACTGTGCCCCACAATATACAGTATACCTCTACACTGTGCCACACAATATACAGTAAACCTCTACACTGTGCACACAATATACAGTATACCGTCTACACTGTGCCACACAATATACGGTATACCTCTACACTGTGCCCCACAATATACAGTATACCTCTACACTGTGCCCACAATATACAGTATACCTCTACACTGTGCCCCACAATATACAGTATACCTCTACACTGTGCCACACAATATACAGTATACCTCTACACTGTGCCCCACAATATACAGTATACCTCTACACTGTGCCCACAATATACAGTATACCTCTACACTGTGCCCACAATATACAGTATACCTCTGCACTGTGCCACACAATATACAGTATACCGCTACACTGTGCCCCACAATATACAGTATACCTCTACACTGTGCCACACAATATACAGTAAACCTCTACACTGTGCCACAATATACAGTATACCTCTACACTGTGCCACACAATATACAGTATACCTCTACACTGTGCCCACAATATACAGTATACCTCTACACTGTGCCCCACAATATACAGTATACCTACACTGTGCCCCACAATATACAGTATCCTCTACACCGTGCCACACAATATAGTATATTACATGTCAGTACCTCCTTCTGATGAGATTACATGTCAGTACCTCTTTCTGATGTTATTACATGTCAGTACCTCCTTCTGATGATATTACACATGTCAGTACTCCTTCTGATGCTTATTACATGTCAGTACCTCATTTCTGATGTTATTACATGTCAGTACCTCCTTCTGTGTTATCACCATGTCAGTACCTCATTCTGATGTTATTACACATGTCAGTACCTCCTCTGATGATATTACACATGTCAGTACCTCCTTCTGATGATATTACATCATGTCAGTACCTCTTCTGATGTTATTACATGTCAGTACCTCCTTCTGCTGTTATTCACATGTCAGTACCTCTTTCTGATGTTATTACACATGTCAGTACCTCCTTCTGCTGTTATTACACATGTCAGTACCTCCTTCTGATGTTTTTACACATGTCAGTACCTCCTTCTGATGTTATTACCACATGTCAGTACCTCCTTCTGATGTTATTACACAAGTCAGTACCTCCTTCTGATGTTATTACATGTCAGTACCTCATTCTGATGTTATTACATGTCAGTACCTCATTCTGATGTTATTACACATGTCAGTACCTCCATCTGATGTTATTACACATGTCAGTACCTCCTTCTGATGTTATTACATGTCAGTACCTCATTCTGATGTTATTAACACATGTCAGTACCTCCTTCTGATGATATTACACATGTCAGTACCTCCTTCTGATATTACACATGTCAGTACCTCCTTCTGATGTTATCACATGTCAGTACCTCATTCTGATGTTATTACACGTCGGTACCTCCTTCAGATGATATTACACATGTCAGTACCTCCTTCTGATGATATTACATGTCAGTACCTCCTTCTGATGATATTACATGTCAGTGCCTCTTTCTGATGATATTACACATGTCAGTACCTCCTTCTGATGATATTACACACTAGACATTAAGCCCGTTACAATAACAGACGCTGGGTCAGTAGTGCATAAACATTAGTAGGAACAGTCTATATTTAACAGCAAGGGAATTTGTCCACATTGTGTTTCTTGTTGTTTTCTTTTTTCAAAAATATTTTGGCAAGAAGTCAAAAGTAATAATAATAAAAATAAAATTTAAATGTATATATCACAATACAGTAAGTATAATTATTATTTCCTTAGTGTAAAACATTGTAACAATCTGCAATATGAAGTTTCTTTATATACAACATTTCTTGTAAATATTCTGTCCGAATTTGGTAACAGTTTTGCCTTGTTCAGGACCATCTACAACCACATTTGAAGCCGTTCTAACTCTTGATAATGCAACATCTAACTGACCGAGGCTGAATACTGGTTCTGGCAAGTAAATGCCAACTTTTTCTAAGGTTTTCCCCTGAGCTTTATTAATTGTCATGGCAAAGACTAATGTAACTGGAAATTGTCGCCTTCTTAAGGTAAATGGTAAATTAATAGAGGATGGAGCCAAATGAAGACGGGGACTAAAGACCATGTCCTCTTCAGCTGAACCTGTTATTACTTGAGCAATAATGAAGTTTCTTTTCGAATCTTTACCAAAGAGGCGGCTTCCATCGCACAATCCTATTTTAGTGTTTTTATTCCTAAGGAGCATAATTATTGCTCCCTTTTTAAGGTTCA